>NC_069502.1:206816225-206826225 GCF_027579735.1 Bombina bombina | reverse complement strand
CATTTTGGAAGTAAAAATAAGCTAGCAACCTATTTTTTTAAATGCAACTAGACAGCAAAAGAGAGGAGAAAAAGGATTTGGGCATACTTATAGATAACAAGCTAAAAATGGGGGCACAATGCAGGCCAGCGGCTTCTAAGGCCAATAAAAGACTAGCATGTTTTAATGTGTTATGTTATAAGAGTTTTTTATCCTTAACTACAGGACCGCTCAGTCTCACACCAAACCTAAGGCTCATAAGATGTAATCAAGAACCTTGTTTTTGCTCATTGATCTGAGGGTCACTGCTGCATGGATACAGAGTGAAAGAATTAAAGGCAAAAATGAATATTATCACAATTGCAATACCAGGTTGCAGTATGCAGATAATAATATAGATAGAGAATATATAAATCACAGAGTGAAGATAGATAGAATTTGATATTAATAGGTAATAGTGTAGTATGAATGTTGGAATGTCAGCCACAAGTAATCTAGATTGTATCCTGTGAGTGTTCCCACACAATTGCAAGCAAGAAAGCACAGCTCCACAATTATAGTTGATAAATGCAACAGGCAGTCTTTTGTTAGTCAACAATGTTAAGCACAGCTCCTCAATTAGAGGTGAAAATAAGCAATAGGCAGTCTTTTGTTATTCAACAATGTTAACACTTCATAATGAGCGTAAGGAAAGTAAGCACAGTACATAAAGCAAGATGTTAGATGAAGCAGGCAGTCAGCTAGTAACCGTTAAATAGGATTGGCAGATGCGGTCACAATTAATTCAAGCAGGAGTTGCCACAAGAAGTTATTGCAGATAAGGTACAATACGTTACCAACTTCAGAGAGATGGGGAATGCAGAAGTAACCAGAACTTCAGTGAGAGTTGCGGTAAGGCACACAAGCTGTTTGTTTGCAGCCAAAGTGAGCGGGGATCCGGAGGGTTGCGATGACGTCAGACGCTGGCTCACGGCTTTACTGAGAACAGCCGGATGCGTCTCAACAACAGGAAAAAGGTACCTAAAAGATCCCAGACAGCAACAGGGAGTCCTGGCAAAAGACTATCCTAGTGTGGATGCTCACAAGGACACAGGAACCAAGTAGTGCAGATACAACAACGTTAGTAGAAATTCCTTGTAATGGAATAGGAGCGAGGTGTCTTCGTTAGGGCTCAGCCAATAGCTAAGTGAGAACAAATTACCAAGCACAGGTAGACAGGAGGTGGGGCCTTAAATAGGGATGTCAGAACCTGATCAGTAGGAGTTAAAGGGACAGGAACATAACAGGACGCCCCCCCTCAAGGAGCCACTCCGTGGATCAAGGCTTGGGTCTATCTGGATGTCTCCGGTGGAAAATGGAAAGAAGAGGAGGCGCAGATAGATTGGAATACGGCTCCCAGGAGTCTTCATCAGGCCCAAAACCTTTCCAACGTACCAGATACTGGTGCTGATTACGATACAATCGAGAATCCAGTATAGAATCCACCTCATAATCAACATCATCCACAATTGGAGAGTTAGCGAACAAAGGATGAAGAGGATCTCTTGTTGGAGAGTAAGGTTTTAGGAGGGACACATGGAACGTTGGATGTATCCTAAGAGTAGGGGGCAGCTGAAGAGTCACCGCATTTGAGTTGACAACTTTGACAATTTCGTAAGGTCCAATGAAAAGACTTCCAAGCTTTTTACTAGGAATACGGAGTTTCAAGTGTCTAGTACTAAGCCAAACTTTATCCCCAGGTTTATAATCAGGGGGTTTGGAGCGCCTCAAATCATATTGGTGTTTCTTTGAGGCTTGGGCCTCTTGTAAAGTTTATAAGTATTTTCTATAAGAAAAAACTAAGGGGACGCGCTGTAGTGTTGATAGAAATTGTGTTGATGTGAATGAAATTCCTCTGGTATCGTGTGAGTTGAACCGTGACAGATAAGTATGTGAGAGTAGAGGTGTATATATGTATATGATTGAGTGAAATCTTGTTAATCAAAGGAGAATGTGTGACTTGTTACAAACCGTAAGACTTGAAACAATTGTGATACATAAGCAAAAAAAATCATGAAACAATTGTGATACCTAAACAAAAAATCAGTTGGAATATTGCAAAGAACTAAAGACTTGCAACAAAATATGTGAACAGTTGAATTTGATTAAACTCAAAAAACTGAAAAGTCCAATATGTGATAAGTGTTCAGAGATAAAAAGTCCAAATTCAATGTATGGGATATATAAAGAACAAAAGTTTAAAGGATCAAAACAAATGGCTTGCTCCGCTTGAATCCAAGGTGTGATGAATCAGGAAATCTAGGAGGATAGAAAAACAAGGGGCGCCAACATAGTGTGAATCAGTTTGGAAAACTGGAAAAAAGTAGTTATAATAAAATCTACTCACAAGTGGAGTGGCACCTAGAACCAACTGGGTGCATACAGGCAGGCTGACATTCAGGACCAGCAGTCAGTACGCTGGGGGTCTCACCCGGGAGACCTGTGGGTGGGTCAGATGAGGTAGATGGAGTCGGCTGTGTGTCGTCTGGTGAGCCGGATCGCCACTGTGGAAGTCCAAAGGGCTGTGTTGTTTATCCCAAAAGGGTAGCTGCTCACACGATCAGCCTAGTTTCCAAACGAGTTTCCAATATGAGTGTATGGAACAAAGGGATAAAAACCAAACTGGGTATAACCACTGCAAACTGTGGTAATATTAAAAAGGCACAGAAAACCGGGTCTGTCTAAAAACAAGTATTTAATTGCTACGCGTTTCTCAGTCCGTAAAGGACCGTTTCCTCAGGCATATACAAAGGTGTTCAACAGGCTACCATTTATACCTGACAGTGACGCGGAATCAAAATGTGGAGGTCATCTCCAAAGAATTGACAATAAAATGTTAAAAAACAAAAATACAATAAAAAATGGAACATGTATCAAAATTGTGTTTGAGCAGCAATCAGATAATATATTCATATCATGAAAAAACAAAAAGAACAAACATAAAAACAACATGTATTTGCATTGATGAGTAACACCTGTGATAGTGTTTCTGAAGAAAAGAAAAAAAAAAAAGCTAAACCTGTGTATGTATCCTATCCTATAGATAAACATGTTGTCACCTCAAAAGACTATTGGGTTATATGAAAATAAGATCCCAATGGTGACTATTGTTTAGTGTGCAAAACAAATCTGTATATAATCAATAAAGAATATATATAAACTAGAAAAAATATATATATGTTTTCCTCTGGGTTGGGCTCGAACCCTTGACCTTGTGTATGCTAGGCCTTTACTGATCTAAAAGAGCTATTCAGATATGACAACAAATGAGATTGATATCACTCGTAATATACCAAACAATAGTAGATAATATGGATGTATTAGAAATATGAGTTTGCAGAAAACATTGTTCTTGTAAAGAGCCCTCATATCTTATATTCTAGGAAACAAAAATAAGATGGTTATGGTCGATAGATTCTAGATAGAACAAGAAAAATGTATGTTTATGTATCTAGATAAGGGTGAGACCCCCAGCGTACTGACTGCTGGTCCTGAATGTCAGCCTGCCTGTATGCACCCAGTTGGTTCTAGGTGCCACTCCACTTGTGAGTAGATTTTATTATAACTACTGTTTTCCAGTTTTCCAAACTGATTCACACTATGTTGGCGCCCCTTGTTTTTCTATCCTCTTGTAAAGTTGTTTTGAGAATAGAAAAACCCTCAGCAATAGTGTTAACGGTCTGATCAACTGTTGGTAATAAAGAATCAGTTCTGTGGAACAGGTTATATGAGGGATGAAATCCATAGTTGATATAAAATGGTGATGTCTTCATGGATACATTGGTCATGTTGTTGTGTGCAAATTCAGCGGTAGGCAACAGAGCAACCCAATTATCCTGTTGGTGGGAACAATAGCATCTCAAATACTGTTCAAGGGACTGGTTAGTCCTTTCGCATTGACCATTAGTCTGGGGATGGTAGGCAGTACTCAATCTCCTAGTGATCTTGAGAATAGAACATAACTGAGTCCAGAACTTAGAGGTGAATTGAGAGCCTCTATCAGACGTGATAGTCAGGCAGACCATGCAATTTTACAACATGGTTTAGAAATAAAGAAGCAGTTTATGAGGCACTTGGTAAACCGATATGGGGAATGAAATGAGCCATTTTAGAAAACAAATCTACAATGACTAAGATTGTATTATGATTGGAGGATGGAGGTAGTTCCACTATGTAGTCCATTGCTATGTCCTTCCAGGGTCTATCAGGAACTGGTAAAGAAAGAAGTAGCCCATAAGGACGAGTTCTAGCATGTTTACAGGTAGCACAAACGGAGCAGGATTGAATATAAGATGAAACAGAACTTTTCATATTAGGCCACCAGTAGTCTCTTTGAAGTATACGTAGAGTTTTATGGAGACCGGGATGTCCAGATAGAACAGAGTCATGTGCACATTGCAACAATTGGTTGCGTAGTGGTTCTGGTATATATATCTGATTACCATGGTAGTACAAGTTATCATGATGTTTTTGTAGATCAGCTAATGGAATCGCTGGATCTGTTTCCTGATAATCTTTTATAGAGGTTTCAGTAATTGATGTTAATCCAATGAATCTACTTTGTGGTATGATAGAAACTGGAGGTTCATAATGCTGAGGTTTTGGATCCTTCCTTGAGAGAGAATCTGCCTTTGAATTTTTGGAACCCGGGCGATAAGTGATGGTAAAGTCAAATCTTGAAAAGAAAAGGCTCCATCGAACCTGTCGAGAAGTTAATGTCTTGCTAGTTTTTAGATACTCGAGGTTCCTATGGTCGGTAAAAATAAGAATGGTATGCTTGGTACCCTCGAGGAGGTGCCTCCAGAACTCTAGTGCTGATTTTATTGCGAGAAGCTCTTTTTCTCCAATTGCATAATTTAACTCTGCTGAGCTCATTACCCTAGAATAGTATGAAATTGAATGAAGCGGTTCCTTGGGTGAAGATCTTTGTTAGAGAACAGCTCCAAGAGCGTACTCCGAAGCATCGACCTCAAGTGTATACTGCACACTGGGATCTGGGAATTTGAGTATTGGTGCTGTTAGAAACTTCTTTAAATTATTAAAGGCACTCTCAGCCAGATGATTCCAGGAGAAACCAGGTTTCTTCTGAGTTAGCTTAGTCAAAGGTTTAGCAATCTCAGAAAAGCCCTTGATGAACTTTCTATAAACGTTGGCGAACCCAAGGAATCTCTGGACATCTTTTTTTGTTTTGGGGATGGCCCAATTTGTAATTGCTTCCACTTTATTTACTTCCATAGCAATACCAGAAGGAGAAATATGATATCCTAGAAAGGAAATAGTTGTGGTATTGAAAATGCATTTCTCTAATTTAGCGTACAGATGGTGTAAGCGAAGACGGGACAACACAAGTTTGACATGGGTGTAATGGTTTTTTATATTGTCAGAATAGATCAAAATGACGTCCAAATATATGACTATACAAACATCTAGTAAGTCATGAAAAACGTCATTTATAAAACACTGGAGCGTTGCACAGTCCAAATGGCATTACTGTATATTCATACAGTCCATATCGTGTGCGAAAGGCTGTAAGCCACTCATCCCCTTTTCTCATTCTTATCAAATTATACGCTCCTCTAAGATCTAGTTTAGTATAGATATTAGCTCCTTGTAACCGTTCTATAAGTTCGGGGATGAGTGGGAGTGGGTACCTGTTTTTCTTGGTACACTTATTAAGTTGTCTGTAATCGATAATTGGGCGAAGAGTTCCGTCCTTATTTTTAACAAAAAACATTGCAGCTCCAGCTGGCGAAGTGGATGGTCTTATAAAACCCTTCTTTAGGTTTTCCTCAAGGTATTGTTTCAAGTGTACTAATTCAGGTTGTGACATAGGATATATGTGTCCAAAAGGAATAGAACTGCCGGGTATCAAATCTATCGGACAGTCATAGGACCTGTGGGGGGGGGGTAAATTCTGAGCTTCTGTTTTGTCAAAAACATCTGAATATTCCTGATAGCAATCAGGCAAAACATGATCAGTGATACAACACACAGAAACATTGGGATAACATGATTCCTTACAGAAGGTGGAGTTAAAATTTACAACACCTTGCTTCCAAGATATATCGGGGTCATGCTTTACCAACCAATTGATACCAAAAATTAACGGGTATAAGCTTGATGTTAAAACATCAAAAATACATGTTTCAGTATGGCCTGACTGTGTGGTAATTTGCAAGGGGATAGTGTGATGTGTGATAGGACCAGTATTCATAAAAAACCCATTTATTGTGGGTATTTTATGTTTTGAAACAAAAGCTAGGTCAATGAAGTTCCCAGAAGCACCAGAGTCAATAACGGCCTGGGTCTTTGTCTTCTGAAGTCGCCACTGTAAAGAGACAGAAATTGGCAAATGAGTTGTGAGAGTAGACAATTTGTTAAGGCAATTTTGAAGATGAAGGTTCTTACCCCTCTTTTGTCTGATGAGAGCAGGACAGTCTCTAACGCCATGGTCTTTTGCTGCACAATATAGGCACAGATTGTGTAACTTCCTTCTAGCCTTTTCTTCTGGCTTTAAAGGACCTCTCATAACAGCAACATCCATAGGTTCATCATTTGATTTGGATGAAGCAGGAACCACAGGATGGTACACCGGAATTTTCTTAACAATGGGGTCAGTTACTGCCTTTTCAGATCTGCGTTCTCTTATCCTTCTGTCAATGATGATACACAACGTCATGAGGGTTTCCAAATCCACAGGAACTGCACCCCGGGCTAATTCATCCTTTAATGTCTCAGAAAGACCCGTTCTGAACTGATTTTTTAAAGCAGGGTCATTCCATTGGGTGTCTGGTGCCCATCTTTTAAAGTCCGTGATATATTCTTCTACTGCTCTTTTCCCTTGCCGTAGATTCCTAAGAGCAGTCTCAGATGTATTTTGCTTATGGTGGTCTTCATATAAAAGGGACATGGCAGAGAAGAAGGCACCCAGAGAGTCTAAGATGGGGTCATTATTCTCATAGAAAGCATTTGCCCATGATTTAGCCTCTCCTCTGAGATATGAAATGACCGTCAAGACCTTGACCCTATCAGATGAATAAGTTCGGGGTTTTAAAGAAAAAAAAAGGGTGCAGGAGTTTTTAAACTCCCTAAACTGAGTCCTGTCACCAAAAAACTTTTCAGGTGGAGAAACAGTTGGTTCAGGTGTTAATTCAACAGTAGCAGGTTTGTTAGATAAGTGCTCATTAATGAACTTCCTTATGTGGTCATTTTCTCTGAGACCCTGTAACATATGGTCCATACTTTGTGCAAGGGTTCCCACACGATTTGTTAGCTCAGTGATATCCATGCTGTTGGATATAAGGCTTGGTAATATGTTATGTTATAAGAGTTTTTTTATCCTTAACTACAGGACCACTCAGTCTCCTAAGGCTCATAAGATGTAATCAAGAACCTTGTTTTTGCTCATTGATCTGAGGGTCACTGCTGCATGGATACAGAGTGAAAGAATTAAAGGCAAAAAGGAATATTATCACAATTGCAATACCAGGTTGCAGTATGCAGATAATAATATAGATAGAGAATATATAAATCACAGAGTGAAGATAGATAGATAGAATTTGATATTAATAGGTAATAGTGTAGTATGAATGTTGGAATGTCAGCCACAAGTAATCTAGATTGTATCCTGTGAGTGTTCCCACACAATTGCAAGCAAGAAAGCACAGCTCCACAATTATAGTTGATAAATGCAACAGGCAGTCTTTTGTTAGTCAACAATGTTAAGCACAGCTCCTCAATTAGAGGTGAAAATAAGCAATAGGCAGTCTTTTGTTATTCAACAATGTTAACACTTCATAATGAGCGTAAGGAAAGTAAGCACAGTACATAAAGCAAGATGTTAGATGAAGCAGGCAGTCAGCTAGTAACCGTTAAATAGGATTGGCAGATGCGGTCACAATTAATTCAAGCAGGAGTTGCCACAAGAAGTTATTGCAGATAAGGTACAATACGTTACCAACTTCAGAGAGATGGGGAATGCAGAAGTAACCAGAACTTCAGTGAGAGTTGCGGTAAGGCACACAAGCTGTTTGTTTGCAGCCAAAGTGAGCGGGGATCCGGAGGGTTGCGATGACGTCAGACGCTGGCTCACGGCTTTACTGAGAACAGCCGGATGCGTCTCAACAACAGGAAAAAGGTACCTAAAAGATCCCAGACAGCAACAGGGAGTCCTGGCAAAAGACTATCCTAGTGTGGATGCTCACAAGGACACAGGAACCAAGTAGTGCAGATACAACAACGTTAGTAGAAATTCCTTGTAATAGAATAGGAGCGAGGTGTCTTCGTTAGGGCTTAGCCAATAGCTAAGTGAGAACAAATTACCAAGCACAGGTAGACAGGAGGTGGGGCCTTAAATAGGGATGTCAGAACCTGATCAGTAGGAGTTAAAGGGACAGGAACATAACATAATGGGACATTAAACACTTAGTAATATAAAATAATAAATCATATATAAAAAAACCTCTGCAATATACTTTCATTTATTTTGTCCCCTTTTCCTGTAATTCCATTCTGAAATTGTGAGCTTTTCAGTTCCTGTTAGATATGGAAGTACAGAACACTGTTATATCCACACAGCCATTAACTGCACATTCTAGCTGTCTATTTATAACTGTCCCTAATTGGCCACAGCAGAGAAGGTAACCCAAGTTACAGCATGGCAGCTCCTATTGTTTTTATAGACACTAAAGGGTTGACTTATTAAGCAACGGATGCTGCATTGACGCCCCATCGTTTCTGGTCCACCAGAAACAGAAGTTAAGAAGCAGCGGTCGTTGTCCACTTGCCACTTGTACTCTATTCTGTTAGTACCTAACGTTATGTATAATCTTTCCTTTATGTACATCACTGATTTCCTTCCCCATCTCTCTGGCTACTCCACTGTTTTGATATAAATGGCTTGTCCCCCCCCCCCCCCCTTCTTTCAACCTATATTTCAGAGCGGCTTTTTGCCCTCTGACTACCCCCCCCCCCCTTATATATATTCATCATAAGGTCCAGGAGAGGACTTTCTAGAGACTACCATATATGTTTTATTTCCATGACCATATGACCCCCAAGTGGTTAACTCAGTAGTCATCCCAAAAAAAAATCCTAACATTACATTAAAATAAAAAAAACTGATTATATTAAAATAAAAATACTAAGATTACAAACAATAAAAAAGCCAACATTACAGAAAATAACAAACTAAATTATCCAAAATAAAAAGTTATGCGTAATCTAAAAATATAAATACTTTTAAATATTTATTTATATATATATGTGTGTGTGTGTGTGTATGTGTATATATATATATATATATATATATATATATATATTTGTGTGGGTATGTATGTATATATATATATATATATATATATATATATATATATAAATAACGCCCTTTTCTCAGTCATGTGACTGCTATTGAAAAGCATTGACTGCTATTGAAAGCATTAGCACATGCATACATTAAAATAGCCAGTAGGTGTGAAATTCTAGGCAACACTAAATTAACTACTAGCTCATGCCTAGTGAGATTGTGCTTGGCCACAAATCGGATTAGAGGGGCAATTTCCAATTTATATATACAATTTAATACACCTCATCAGTCAAGTAAATTACCAATCATGATGAAATGGGAGTCTGAATTAAATTTCACTTGGACAGCAGAAAAATGGTGTGACACCCTTAGATCTGGTACTTCTTTTTCTGTATGTGCCCACTTAAAAGAAAATTTTATTAAAGTGGCATTCCGGTGGTATTTCCACCCCTCTAGAATACATAGAATACAGGCTAACACAAATTGTCTACGAGGCTGTAATGAGAGAGGGACATATTCCCATATGTGGTGGCATTGCTGTCACGTGACTAATATTTGGTCCCAAGTATCGTCTCTCCTGAGTGAAATTATGGAAAGGCAAATTAATTTATCCCCTACCCAGGCACTCTTACACGAACCTCTTCCAGACCTGAACTTGAGCTAATAAATTAGTTGCAC
>NC_069502.1:206676225-206811225 GCF_027579735.1 Bombina bombina | reverse complement strand
TTAGGGGTGTTTAGACTCGGGGTACATGTTAAAGTGTTAGGTGCAGACTTAGGAAGTGTTTCCCCATAGGAAACAATGGGGCTGCGTTAGGAACTGAACGCTGCTTTTTTGCAGGTGTTAGGCTTTTCTTTCATGTAATTAGCAAGAGTCCATGAGCTAGTGACGTATGGGATATACATTCCTACCAGGAGGGGCAAAGTTTCCCAAACCTTAAAATGCCTATAAATACACCCCTCACCACACCCACAATTCAGTTTTACAAACTTTGCCTCCGATGGAGGTGGTGAAGTAAGTTTGTGCTAGATTCTACGTTGATATGCGCTCCGCAGCAAGTTGGAGCCCGGTTTTCCTCTCAGCGTGCAGTGAATGTCAGAGGGATGTGAGGAGAGTATTGCCTATTTGAATGCAGTGATCTCCTTCTACGGGGTCTATTTCATAGGTTCTCTGTTATCGGTCGTAGAGATTCATCTCTTACCTCCCTTTTCAGATCGACGATATACTCTTATATACCATTACCTCTGCTGATTCTCGTTTCAGTACTGGTTTGGCTTTCTACAAACATGTAGATGAGTGTCCTGGGGTAAGTAAATCTTATTTTCTGTGACACTCTAAGCTATGGTTGGGCACTTTGTTTATAAAGTTCTAAATATATGTATTCAAACATTTATTTGCCTTGACTCAGAATGTTCAACTTTCCTTATTTTTCAGACAGTCAGTTTCATATTTGGGATAATGCATTTGAATTATTCATTTTTTCTTACCTTCAAAAATTTGACTCTTTTTTTCCTGTGGGCTGTTAGGCTCGCGGGGGGCTGAAAATGCTTCATTTTATTGCGTCATTCTTGGCGCTGACTTTTTTGGCGCAAAAATTCTTTTCCGTTTCCGGCGTCATACGTGTCGCCGGAAGTTGCGTCATTTTTTGACGTTATTTTGCGCCAAAAATGTCGGTGTTCTGGATGCGGCGTCATTTTTGGCGCCAAAAGCATTTAGGCGCCAAATAATGTGGGCGTCTTATTTGGCGCTAAAAAATAAGGGCATCGCTTTTGTCTCCACATTATTTAAGTCTTATTTTTTCATTGCTTCTGGTTGCTAGAAGCTTGTTCTTTGGCATTTTTTTCCCATTCCTGAAACTGTCATTTAAGGAATTTGATCAATTTTGCTTTATATGTTGTTTTTTCTCTTACATATTGCAAGATGTCTCACGTTGCATCTGAGTCAGAAGATACTACAGGAAAATCGCTGTCTAGTGCTGGAGCTATCAAGCTAAGTGTATCTGCTATAATTTTTGGTATCTGTTTCTCCAGCTGTTGTTTGTATTGCATGTCATGACAAACTTATTAATGCAGATAAAATTTCCTTTAGTACTGTTACATTACCTGTTGCTGTTCCGTCAACATCTAATTTTCAGAGTGTTCCTGATAAACATAAGAGATTTTATTTTTTAAATCCATTAAGAAGGCTATGTCTGTTATTTCTCCTTCTAGTTTACATAAAAGTCTTTTAAAACTTCGCTTTTTTCAGATGAATTTTTAAATGAACATCATCATTCTGATACTGATAATGGTTCTTCTGGTTCAGAGGTTTCTGTCTCAGAGGTTGATGCTGATAAATCTTTGTATTTGTTCAAGATGGAATTTATTCGTTCTTTATTTAAAGAAGTATTAATTGCATTAGAAATAGAGGATTCTGGTCCTCTTGATACTAAATCTAAACGTTTAATTAAGGTTTTTAAATCTCCTGTAGTTATTCCAGAAGTGTTTAATCTCCCTGATGCTATTTCTGAAGTAATTTCCAGGGAATGGAATAATTTGGGTACTTCTTTTACTCCTTCTAAACGTTTAAGCAATTATATCCTGTGCCATCTGACAGATTAGAGTTTTTTTGGGACAAAATCCCTAAGGTTATGGGGCTGTCTCTACTCCTGCTAAATGTGCTACTATTCCTACGGTAGATAGTAATTCATTTTAAGGATCCTTTAGATAGGAAAATTGAATCCTTTCTAAGAAAAGCTTACTTATGTTCAGGTAATCTTCTTAGACCTGCTATATTTTTAGCGGATGTTGCTGCAGCTTCAACTTTTTGGTTAGAAGCTTTAGCGCAACAAGTAACAGATCATAATTTTATAGCATTATTATTATTCTATAACATGCTAATAATTTTATTGGTGATACCATCTTTTGATATCATTAGAGTTGATGTCAGGTATATGTCTCTAGCTATTTTAGCTAGAAAAGCTTTATGGATTAAACTTGGAATGCTGATATGTCTTCTAAGTCTACTTTGCTTTCCTTTTCTTTCCAGGGTAATAAATTATTATTTCAACTGTTTCTGGAAGGAAGGGAACTTTTTTACCAAAGGATAAAAAATCTAAGGTAAATTTAGGTCTAATAATCATTTTTCGTTCCTTTCCTCACAATAAGGAACAAAAGCCTAATCCTTCATCCTCAGGAGCAGTATCAGTTTGGAAACTATTTTCAGTTTGGAATATATCCAAGCCTTATAGAAAACCTATAGCCAGCTCCTAAGTACCCATGAAGGTGCGGACCTTATTCCAGCTCAGCTGGTATGGGGCAGATTACGTTTTCTTCAAAGAAATTTTGATCAATTCCGTTCTCAATTTCTGGTTTTAGAACATTGTTTCAGAAAGGTACAGCATTGGCTTCAGTTAAGGCCTCCTGCTAAGAGATTTTTTTCTTTCCCGTGTCCCAGTTAACACAGCAAAGGCTCAGCATTTCTGAAATGTGTTTCAGATCTAGAGTTGGCTGGAGTAATTATGCCAGTTCCAGTTCTGGAACAGGGGCTGGGGTTTTATTTTATCTCTTCATTGTACCAAAGACGGTCAATTCCTTCAGACCAGTTCCGGATCTATCAATATTGAATCGTTATGTAAGGATACCAACATTCAGTTTCTGTAGGACTGTCCTGCCTTTTGTTTAGCAAGGGCATTATATGTCTACAATAGATTTACAGGATGTGTATCTGCATATTCCGATTCATCCAGATCACTTTTAGTGTCTGAGATTCTCTTTTTAGACAAGCATTACCAGTTTTGTGGCTCTACCGTTTGGCCTAGCCTCAGTTCCAAGAATTTTTTTCAAAGATTCTCGGTGCCCTTCTTTCTGTAATCAGAGAACAGGGTTTTGGTATTTCCTTATTGGACGATATCTGGGTACTTGCTCAGTCTTCTCATTTTCGAAGAATCTCATATGAATCGACTTGTGTTGTTTCTTCAAGTTCATGGTTGGAGGATCAATTTACCAATCAGTTCATTGATTCCTCAGACAAGGGTAACCTTTTTAGGTTTCTAGAATAGATTCAGTGTCTATGACTCTGTCCTTGTCAGACAAGAGAAGTTTAACATTGATTTCAGCTTGTCAAAACCTTCAGTCACAATCATTCCCTTTGGTAGCCTTATGCATGGAAATTTTAGGTCTTAGGACTGCCGCATCAGATGCGATCTCCTTTGCTCGTTTTCACATGCGACCTCTTCAGCTCTGTATGCTGAACCAATGGTGCAGGGATTACTCAAAGATATCTCACTTAATATCTTTAAACCGATTATACGACACTCTCTGACATGGTGGACAGATCACCATCGTTTAGTTCAGGGGGCTTCTTTGTTCTTCCGACCTGGACTATAATCTCAACAGATGCAAGTCTTACAGGTTGGGGAGCTGTGTGGGGGTATCTGACGGCACAAGGGGTTTGGGAATCTCAGGAGGTGAGACTTCCGATCAATATTTTGGAACTCCGTGCAATTTCAGAGCTCTTCAGTCTTGGCCTCTTCTGAAGAGAGAGTTGTTCATTTGTTTTCAGATAGACAATGTCACAACTGTGGCATACATCAATCATCACGGAGGGACTCACAGTTCTCTGGCTATGAAAGAAGTATCTCGAATTTTGGTTTGGGCGGAATCCAGCTCCTGTCTAATCTCTGCGGTTCATATCCCAGAAATAGATCTGATGGCTTCTCATCTAAACAAGAAACTTCCCTGGTATCTGTCCGGATCCAGGGATCCTCGGGCGGCGGCAGTGGATGCATTATCTCTTCCTTAAAAGTGTCATCCTGCCTATATCTTTCCGCCTCTAGTTCTTCTTCCAAGGGTATTCTCCAATATTCTAAGGAATGCTCGTTTGTCCTGCTGGTAGCTCCAGCATGGCCTCACAGGTTTTGGTATGCGGATCTTGTCCGGATGACCTCTTGCCAGCTGTGGACTCTTCCGTTAAGACCAGTCTTCTGTCTCAAGGTTCTTTTTTCCATCAGGATCTCAAAAGCTTAATTTTAAGGTGTGGAGTTTGAACGCTTGATTCTTGGTCAAAGAGGTTTCTCTGACTCTGTGATTGATACTATGTGACAGGCTCGTAAATCTGTATCTAGAGAGATATATTATAGAGTCTGGAAGACTTATATTTCTTCAGGATGGTTTAGATAAAGGTTTGTCCGCAAGTTTCTTGAAAGACAAATCTCTGCTCTTTCTGTTCTTTTTCACAGAAGGATTGCTAATCTTCCTGATATTCATTGTTTTGTACAAGCTTTGGTTCGTATAAAACCTGTCATTAAGTCAATTTCTCCTCCTTGGAGTTTGAATTTGGTTCTGGGGGCTCTTCAAGCTCCTCCTTTTGAACCCATGCATTCTTTGGTCATTATATTACTTTCTTGGAAAGTTTTGTTTCTTTTGGCCATCTCTTCTGCCAGAAGAGTCTCTGAATTATCTACTCTTTTTTTGTAAGTCTTCTTTTTATGATTTTGCATCAGGATAAGGCGGTGCTGCGAACTTCTTTTGAATTTTTTACCTAAGGTTGTGAATTCTAACAACATTAGTAGAGAAATTGTGGTTCCTTCATTATGTCCTAATCCTATGAATTCTAAGGAGAAATCATTGCATTCTTTGGATGCTGTTAGAGCTTTGTAATATTATGTTGAAGCTATTAAGTCTTTCCGAAAGACTTCTAGTCTATTTGTCATCTTTTCCGGTTCTAGAAAAGATCAGAAAGCTTCTGCCATTTCTTTGGCATCTTGGTTGAAATCTTTATTTCATCATGCCTATGTTGAGTCGGGTAACACTCCGCCTCAAAGGATTACAGCTCATTCTACTAGGTTAGTTTCTACTTCCTGGGCGTTTAAGAATGAAGCTTCGGTTGATCAGATTTGCAAAACAGCAACTTGGTCCTCTTTGCATACTTTTACTAAATTCTACCATTTTTATGTGTTTTCTTCTTCTGAAGCAGTTTTTGGTAGAAACGTACTCCAGGCAGTGGTTTCAGTTTGAATCTTCTGCTTATGTTTTTTCATTAAAAATTTTATTCTGGGTGTGGATTATTTTCAGCAGGAATTGGCTGTCTTTATTTTATCCCTCCCTCTCTAGTGACTCTTGTGTGGAAAGATCCACATCTTGGGTAATCATTATCCCATACGTCACTAGCTCATGGACTCTTGCTAATTACATGAAAGAAAACATAATTTATGTAAGAACTTACCTGATAAATTCATTTCTTTCATATTAGCAAGAGTCCATGAGGCCCGCCCTTTTTTGTGGTGGTTTTGATTTTTTTGTATAAAGCACAATTATTCCAATTCCTTATTTTATATGCTTTCGCACTTTTTTCTTATCACCCCACTTCTTGGCTATTCGTTAAACTGAATTGTGGGTGTGGTGAGGGGTGTATTTATAGGCATTTTAAGGTTTGGGAAACTTTGCCCCTCCTGGTAGGAATGTATATCCCATACGTCACTAGCTCATGGACTCTTGCTAATATGAAAGAAATGAATTTATCAGGTAAGTTCTTACATAAATTATGTTTTTTGCAGGTGTTAGGTTTTTATTCAGCTCAAACTGCCCCATTGTTTCCTATGGGGGAATCGTGCACAAGCACGTTTTTGAAGCTGGCCGCGTCCGTAAGCAATGCTGGTATTGAGAGTTGAAGTGGCAGTAAATTATGCTCTACGCTCCCTTTTTGGAGCCTAACGCAGCCCTTCAGAGAACTCTTAATACCAGCGTTGTTTAAAAGGTGCTGGGGGGATAAACATGCGTAGCTAATGCACCCCTTTGGCCGCAAAACTCTAAATCTAGCGGTTATATTTTACAAAATAAAGTATACATACAGTGTATGTATGTATTTATGTGTATATATATATATATATATATATATATATTTATTTATTTATTTTTAAATAGAATACTTCTAAGAGTATTCCTAATGCACATTCGAGTTAGGACGTGCCCCATAGAAGTGGGTGGGGAAAGGGATATCCGACGTCCCCATGTTGGCGCAAATGAGTCTCTTGCTCATTTGCAAAATTATTACTTTCAACTTGTAATACCAGTGCAAACATTGGAGCGCTTTTAATTTACCTTGAGCGCAGTTAGCATTCAAGAGCGATTAAAAGTGTATAGCTTCATTTGTAATGTAACCCTTTATTTTGTGTCTACTAATCTCTCTAGCTTTTAAGTTTGATGACAAAGATGCTTTTTATGCTTTCCTTAAGACGATTTAAAATCAAATTAGACTCACAATCTACTATCATTTTAATGTCCCGTCTCAACTACTTTTATTGATGCCTATTAGAATAGTTACTAAACAAAGTTTGACAGACATTGGAAAACAAATTTTAAGGATTTTTTAGAAATGAGTGAATCCAGAATTTTGAGTTTTTCTATATGAGTGATATAATATGTTTCAATTGAATATATGCCTAGTGATGTTCACTTGTTAATGCATCAAGACTCTTTACTGAGCAAGTTTCCATATTAAAGGGACAGTAAAGTCAAAATTAAACTTTTACGATTCAGAAAGAGCACACTATTTTAAACAACTTTCCAATTAAATTACATTATCGAAATGAGACCAATCTTTTAGTATGCACACTTTCTGAGGCACCAGCTTCTACTGAGCACGTTTCTCAGTGATTCACAGGATATATGTGTATGCATTTTATGATTGGCTGATGGCTGTCACATGATGCATTAGGAAGGAAAATTTAACTGACTATCACAGAGATTACAAGTTGTGCGTAAAACCCTAAAATTTTAGCGCTACCTCACTTTCCATAGTGCTGCCATTACAAGTTACAAAAAAACCTTGTGTTGTGCGGTATGGTGCATTAAGCTTCATACCGCACAAAAGCCAAGTCCTGACTTTACATGCTCGTGCACGTATCCCCCATAGCCGTCAATGGAGAAAAAGTGTTAGAAAAAACTAACACCTGCGATTGCGGAATGGTGATCGCTATAATGCATTCCCCATTGATGTCTGTGGCAAGAAGAAGTTTATGTATAAACCTAACACCCTAACATAAACCTCTATTCTAAATACCCCGAATCCGCCACCCCCTGACATCACCATCACTAAATAAAGATATTAATCCCTAATCCACCACCCACCCGCATCGCCAACACTACAATAAACCTATTAACCCCTAATCCGCTTCCCCCCCGCATCGCAAATACTAAACCTGTTAACCCCTAAACCGCAAAACACCCACATCGCACCAACCTAAATTAAACTATTAACCCCTAAACCTAACACCCCTAAATTTAAATTAAAGTTATAGGGGGGGGAGCTAACAACTGAGCTGAACGGACGTCCTCACTCAGACCACTGTGAGCAATGTAGCTAAAAAGTCGATAAAAGCCTTAGATTCTAGGAGTTTAACATTTCTAAATATCCCTAACCGTTACTAGGACACATTGTGCAGCTTGCCAGTCTACTTTTGGGATAATATCCCGCATCTGGCAGTTCTCCTGTTTTGGAACGGTGGGACAGCCCCGCAACGGGCCTTCTCAAGCCAAGGGTCGCTGCATGAGGTTAGTACTCCAGAGGGTCGGAGTTCCGCTACGGAGTACGTCCAGACTGTTCCAATAAAGACTGAGGCGGGAGGCACCACGGAACTGGGAGACTATCCCGAAGACGCTAAGGGACTGGAGGGAAACCTCCCATGACTGCTTGCATCCCTGGATTCGGGTGGGCCAGCGACTCCCACCTGTTCTGACCACCACGCTACCCGGGCCACAAGGTGTGCAGCAGCTTTCTTAAGTGTGGCTTTGAGGCAAACTTACTCCAGGCGGGAACCAGCCTTCAGCAGTTAACACAGAGTCGGAGGCTGATCTGGACTCACGGGTCCTAGGTGAGAAGTAAAGGAGATATCGGTTATTGAGGGGTGGAACAGGAGGCCTCTGCCCTGGGCCCCAGCTCAGGATTTCTGATGGCATCAGCAGTTGGCCTTCAGCGGACCTTGATCCATAGGTCTTCCTTTTATGTCGGGAGGCTGTCCACCCCTCCATAAATATAAGAAGTGGCTGGTGGTCGATAGATTGGCTGAAGGGATCAAAGTAGAATCTGGTCCCTCACACGTAGCAACTTTGGCCCAGAGGGTCAGTTCAAGTGATTGCTGGGGACTTTGGAATCGAGGTGGTGAGTGTATTCCCCTTTATTCTGGATATCAGATAGCACCCCCACCTGTGTCACTTTATACTCTCCCACATAATCTGCCACCTAAGTAATTGCACCAGATGTCTGCACTACCTGTCCCACGGCTAACCTAACTGCAGCCATAAGCAATTTGCTCCCTTTTACTGGATTAAGGAGTTACGCCTGGGACTTACTGGCATCCATACCCACATCAGGATCCACCTGACCGTCAGGGGACTGACTCTGTACTATCATTATTGCCCTGAGAACCACATACTAGTGGTGAACAGTGGCCCTCTTACAGAACTGTAGCCTACTCTAGCTAAATAATACCCTCACAGCTGCAAAATAATTTTCAACAGCAGTTGCTGTATTTGCTGGCCTCTGCAACTCAAGTTTCCCACCCAGATCTGAGCTTACTTTACTGGCTGCTGCGTCAGCATAACTCTTACTAGGGTTCAAACCCAAAGTGTAGTGTTATTTTGGTGTTTTGAGTAAAATTATTGTAACTAGCTCCTAACATATCATACATTTTTGTTTTATTGTTCTGTCATATACTCTATTTACACTGTGATTTTACTGTTAGTTGAAAATGTGCGCTTGTTTGCTGGGGGCCCTCTCACGCCTCTCCCTTTTCATGCCCAGCTTGTTTGGGTTGGTAACCTCCCCTCCCCTTTTCCCCTTGCTTCGGGTCATATCCCTTGTTCCCTGAAAAGGCAGGGGGTCTGCAGCAGCTCATTGGGGGGTAATATTTAAATTGTCACTATATTGCTTGTGGGTTGATTTTCCGTCATAGTCCAGATGGAAGATGGCAGAGGCCGGCCCCGCTCTCGCTTTCTTGCTAGCTGTATGTGTATTAACCATAATTTCGATAGACAGGTATAAGCCTTTTTGTATTTTTCCTTTTTCCAGGGCTTGAGAGACCAAGGGAGGTGCTGTAGTTAAGTGACTTGGCTGCTTCTACCCTTATAAATAATGCTGCATACCTCGAGACGACACCCCAGAACTCCAGCAACTGTTAAAAAGACTGTACTGGATCACTTCTCCCAACAGTCTAAAGATCCAGATCCTTCTAGGAGAGCTATTAGTGACCCGGAGTCTCAGGATGAGGGACCTCAGTACAGTACACAGTCTACTGCCCACCTACAGCATTATATCACTGAAAATACCATGCAAAAAATGTTAGCTGCATAAACGAAATCCATCACGGCTGAGATTCAACGCAGCTCAGAAGAGCTTAGAAAAGACATAGCGGAGATAGGGGACAGAGTTGATACTTTAGAGAGGCAACATGACGACCTTGCCACTGACCACTCGACAACTTACTATCATACGCTGAGAACATGGCTGATCAAATAACCCAATTGGAATTAAAACTCGCTGATGTGGAGGACAGAGCTAGGAGAAACAATGTCCGTTTCCGAGGCATTCCAGAAAGTGTTTCGACAGGGGCTCTGAGGCCAAGGTCTATGTCATCAGATAGGCCGAGAGATGTTGTAGTATGCTTTCACAACTTCATCTTCAAGGACAATCTAATGCAGGCCGCCTTTAACACACCTGCCCTTCTGGATGCTTTCAAAGATATCCAACTATTACCGGACCTATCTGCCCACACTCTACAACAACGCAGACTGTATGCACCTATAACCATGCAGCTCAGGAGAGCCAACATAAAATATAGGTGGGGCTACCCTACTAAACTCATAATCACAAAAGACAATCAAACTCATGTGGTGTCCTCTCCAGCACTAGGTAGCACTCTTCTGACTAATTGGGGCATACAGAAAAATCAGGCGCCCCAGGGGGCTGCCCCTCCCTCCAAATTTTCCCATCTAGACACCCCTCACTTCCCTGACCCCTACACCCCTGTCCACATTTCAGGACCCCCTCCCCAGCCCTTACTCTAAGATAACACCTCTTCCTTCATTAGGTTAGAGTTATAGAAATTCCTATGGCTTCCCTCAGGTTTGTAACTCATAACGTGAGAGGTCTAAACACCATGGGAAAGTGGAGCCTTCTGGCTAGGTCCCTTAGATTCCATAGAGCCGATGTTGCGTTCCTCCTAGAAATGCATTTACTACTGGACGGCCCACCCACAGCCTTATCTAGAGATTTCCCTATATTTGAAGCGTCCTCTTATTCCAAAAAAGCTAGAGGTGTAGCCATATTGGTGCACAAGAGAGTGGCCTTTGAGCCAATCCACATAGTCAGAGATCCTCAGGCTAGATTCATTATATTGAAATGTACTTTAGACCATGTTCCATACACTCTAGTTTCCTCGTACTTACCGAACACCCTCCATCCTAGATACCTGAAGAAGATCCTTAGCAAAAAACAGGTTAAGCAAGGCAGAATAATCCTGGCAGGTGACTTTAACATAGTGTGGGATAGTAAGTTAGACAGGAAAGCCAAACCTTCTAGTAAAAGGAATACTGCACCGGACTTGGTGAGTGGTAGATTTAGAACCCTAATGGCACAGTATAGCTACTATGATATTTGGAGGTCTGTACACCCATCAGAGAAAGACTACACCCATTTCTCTTATCCACATGCCACCTACTCGGTTAGACTACCTCTTCTGCCACTCTGAAACACTAGACTTAGTACACTCTACCAACATGTCAATATGCCCTTGGTCGGACCATGATCATGTTTTTGTGGACGTACACTCTTTTAATACAGTTAGGGCTAAGCCCTTCTGGAGGTTGCCCCACCATATTCTCTCAGACATCCCTTTCAGGGAGGAACTGAGGAAGGAAGTTCAATTCATTATACATACAAAAGACAACCTGCAGATCAGGTATGACCTGATTTGGGGGGGCGTTTAAAGCCACCATTCGTGGCTTTTTCCTAAGGAAACAGGCTTTCCTGCAGAAACAGGCAGGCCTCCCCTATCTCAGGTACACTGTAAACTAAGGGAACTAGAATATCAGCAGCACACTTCCGATACCTTAGACATTAGGGATACAATTAGGGAACTTAGATGTCATATTAGCCAGACAAAATATAAGAAGACCCAAACTCACCTTTTCAAATTGAAACAAACACTATAAATTAAAAAAGCAGTACAGCAGACACCATCCTTGCTAACAGATTGAGACAGCGCTTAGGTGCCTCTCGGATTCACGCTCTCAGAAGTGGAAATCAGATTTTTAGGCTCCCTTCCCTCATAGGCCGACAGTTTAGTGAATTTTATTCTACACTTTACAATATACAAGAAAAGGAGCACATAAAACCAGCCCCCCCCCCCCCCCTGAGGTTATAAGCTCTCTCTTAAACTCTCTGAAGTTACCTACCCTCAATGCAGACCAGAAAGGGACCCTTGCCTGCTCGGTCCAGACGGATATGCGGCAGTGTTTTATAAGACATATCTGCATGAAATTTCACCCCTACTCCCTAGATTTTTTAATTTGGCAAATGATGAAGGTAAAGGTAAATGATGAGGGAGTTTCTTGAAGCCTTTATCATCACCATCCCAAAACCGGACAAGGACCCCTCTTACTGCACTAACTAGAGACCCGTTATTTTAATTAATTTAATTAGGGAGAAAAGGTCCTGACAACACTAAAAGACTATTGAACATTCTCTTAGAATCCAATAGGTTAAATTAGCCCCTCGCGGTAATCTCCCTTGACGCAGAGAAAGCGTTTGACTGGGTCAGATAAGAGTACCTCTGGAAGGTCTTAGAAACCTTCCAGTTCCCTGAGCAAACAATCCAGGCCATCAAGGCACTATACTCTACCCCCACGGCCTCAGTCCAAGGTTTGGGATTTAGTTCCTCAACTTTTCCCATCTCCAATGGCACACGGCATGGTTGCCCCTTGTCCTTGCTCTTTGCACTAGCGATAGAGCCACTAGCGGCGCAAATCAGGAAGGATAGTAAGATGGAGGGCATAACACTACATGGTACGGTTCACAAGGTAGCGGTTTCTTCCTCCAAAGCATTACAAACCATACCTAGGCTTTTAGAGATATTAGAGACCTTTAGTAGCCTCTCCTACTATAAACTGAACCACAATAAAACTTAAATTTATACGAGAGGACTCCCATCTAAACTCCCAAAGCACTTACATGATAAGTATAATTTTGTAGTCAAAGATAACCATATAACACACCTGGAGATCAAATTATCAAGCGATCTCCCCCAAATTGTCAACACTAACTACCGACCCTTATTAGCTGAACTCAGAACCCTTAGACAAAAATGGCACTTCAAATCTATCTCTTGGTTAGGGCCGGTTGCAGCCCTTAAAATGAGCTTTCTCCCAAAGCTGACCTATCTGTTTCGGTGCCTACCGATCCGCATACCCAAGCACATACTCTTACAGTTACAAAGTGAATGCACAAGGTACATTTGGCAGGGATAAACCCCCCCGTATAGCTCACAAAATCTTACAGTACCCTAGATTGCATGGGGGGGTGGCCTCCCCATCTATCACTAGATACTTTGAGGCGGCAATGCTCACGCATATCTCCCAGTGGGGTGTCAAGCAATCCAATAGTAAGTGGAGGGCTGAAGAGCATGCCTCCTTACCTTTTTACATACCTCTGAGGGACCTAATTTAAACCCCACCGCATTGTAGGAGGAATTTTGCTTTCGACAATCCAATTAGCAGATCAGACATTATAAACAAATAGCCCCCCATCCCTCCCCTATTACTACAATTGCAGATCTCCTCACGGGCCTACCAGATTCCCACGCTGCCACTTGGGCGCGCTTGGGATTTGAGAAGGTGGCAGACATGTGGTCCAACAACCCGCAGGGCCACTTTGTTACACTTGACCAAATCAGGGATTCTGTACTAATGCCACGCTTTCTGGTTTTTGAGTATTCCCGGGTAATAAGTATGCTGTCTAGTTGGGGCTTTAAACCTTCATCCTCTCGCCAACTCACTCTGTGGGAAGCTAGATGGCAACAGCGACACCTGTAGACAAAGCCACCCACATTATGAAATGGGAACAAAAACTAGATATTTCTATACCCACAAGAAACTGGTAGAGTACACTTTTACTAACAAAAAAGGCTCTTTATTGTGTCACCAAATATGAAACATATTTCTTTCATGTAATTAGCAAGAGTCCATGAGCTAGTGACGTGTGGGATATACATTCCTACCAGGAGGGGCAAAGTTTCCCAAACCTCAAAATGCCTATAAATACACCCCTCACCACACCCACAAATCAGTTTTACAAACTTTGCCTCCTGTGGAGGTGGTGAAGTAAGTTTGTGCTAGATTCTACGTTGATATGCGCTCCGCAGCAGGTTGGAGCCCGGTTTTCCTCTCAGCGTGCAGTGAATGTCAGAGGGATGTGAAGAGAGTATTGCCTATTTGAATTCAATGATCTCCTTCTACGGGGTCTATTTCATAGGTTCTCTGTTATCGCTCGTAGAGATTCATCTCTTACCTCCCTTTTCAGATCGACGATATACTCTTATATATACCATTACCTCTACTGATTCTCGTTTCAGTACTGGTTTGGCTTTCTACTACATGTAGATGAGTGTCCTGGGGTAAGTAAGTCTTATTTTCTGTGACACTCTAAGCTATGGTTGGGCACTTTTATATAATGTTCTAAATATATGTGTTTAAACATTTATTTGCCTTGATTCAGGATGTTCAACGTTCCTTATTTTCAGACAGTCAGTTTCATATTTGGGATAATGCATATGAATAATTCAATTTTTTCTTACCTTAAAATTTTGTCTTTTTTTCCTGTGGGCTGTTAGGCTCGCGGGGGCTGAAAATGCTTCATTTTATTGCGTCATTCTTGGCGCAGACTTTCTTGGCGCAAAAATTTTCTTGTCATTTCCGGCGTCATACGTGTCGCCGGAAGTTGCGTAATTTTTTTGACGTTTTTGCGCCAAAAAATGTCGGCGTTACCGGATGTGGCGCCATTTTTGGTGCCAAAAGCATTTAGGCGCCAAATAATGTGGGCGGCTTTTTTGGCGCTAAAAAATTTGAGCGTCATTGTTGTCTCCACAATATTTAAGTCTCATTATTTATTGCTTCTGGTTGCTAGAAGCTTGTTCATTGGCATTTTTTTCCCATTCCTGAAACTGTCATTTAAGGATTTTGATCAATTTTGCTTTATATGTTGTTTTTTCTATTACATATATATCAAGATGTCTCAGATGGACTCTGAATCAGAAGCCACTTCTGGAAAAACGCTTAACTGAGTTTCAGTTCTACCAAAGCTAAGTTCATTTATTTTAAATGTTATAAATGTTTATCTTTAGCTATGGTTTGTAATAAGTTATTATGTTATACTTTTACATGCGGAATCCATTAGTATTTATGCTTTATATATTTTCTTTTCTTACAAGAAATATTTAGAAGACTTATAAGAAATATTTTTCTGATTCTATGTTAAAGGCTTTGTCTGACTTCGTGCCTTCTAATAAAAATTTTAGGTCTTTTTCACTTCTTTTTTAATTATTGAAGTTTCAAATGACCAACAACATACTGATTTATCCTTCTCTGATGATGATTTTTTCTCTTTCAGAAATTTTCTTCATCAGATATTGACACTAACAAATCTACTTTTTTATTATTTTTCTATTATTAAAGTACATTTGTTCTTTGTTGAAAAGGTGTTGATTATTTTGGATATTAAGGTAACTAGTTCTTTAAGACTAGCTGACATTATTTCTGCCTATTTATTTCTTTAGAGGTTTTCTTTCCAATTCCCTATACTAGGGAATGGAATAGGCTGAGAATTTTCTTTTATTCCTTCTTCAAAGGTTTTAAACTATATTCTTTGCCAGCAGTTAAACTCAATTTGGAGGGTTCTCCAATTTATTGGGGCTATCTCTAATTCTACTAATTATGCTATTGTTTCTATAGCAAAATAGTATTTATTTTCCTTTAGATAGTTGTATCTTATTTATGGAAAATTATTTAGTTTCAGGGACTTTTCTTGGTCCTGTGTTTTATTTGGATATTGCAATTGCTTCATTTTCTCTGTTTACTTTAAGATCAAGTATCATATTATGATTTATTTTAGCATTGTTAAAGGGACAACATTTACTAGACTAGGTGCTGTTGCATTTGTCTTGTTGTTTTTCATTTATTGATTATGCAAGTCCACTGTATTGGCTGGTCCTTTAAACTGGACTATCATGCTAATAATTTCATTTGTGTCTTCATTTTATTGAATATTTTCGCAAATGAGGGTTAATCTATGTCTTTAGCTTTTTTAGCTAGAAGAATTTTGTGATTTTTAAAAAAAAATAAAAAAAAAAATCCATATTTCTTTTGTTCTAAGATAATCAATTATTTGTTTTATAATTGGATTCAATTCTTAACTGTTACTCTGGGCTTCAAGGTTGAGTTCTAAGACTAAAACTTTAAGCTTATACTGGTTTGGTTGTTCTTATTAAGGAACGAATTCCTGAGTTCTTTCCCAAGTAACATGTCTATAATTGGAGTTCGAAATCAGCTCCCTAATTTTGCGATGTACGTGCCGTATTCCAGCTTGGCTGGTAAGGGGCAGGTTAAGGCTTCTTTGAAATTTATTTTGTCCAAATTTCTTTGATTTTATTCCAGTAAGGCTAACACTTTCTTTAACTGTGTTTCTGTCCTATATATTTTGGGTACTGTTGAAGCATGACTGGGCACCCATGGGGTTCAAGCGCTGCTCAGACCTGGAATCTTCTGGGGTATTTCTTCCAGTTCCTTTTGAGGAACCGGGTTTTGGAGTTTTATTAAAACTATTTTGCCTTTTTATGGTCATTGATAGCATTATTTGTTTTCATTAGATACAATAAATGCATATTTTCATTTTTCTGTTTTCATTCAGATTTTTTTCTGAGGATGCGAAATCTCATATGATTCACTTACTCTTCAGGACATAGAGGAGATAGTTTGTGTCACTGTCCTTGTCTCTATCAGTCAAGGGATAATGTTATTGGGTTCCGTCTATCGGTACCTTTAGTCTCTATTATTTCCTTCAGTTGCTATATATGCATAGAAGTTTTAGGTCTTATGGCCACAGCATTGGATTCAATTCCCTTTGCTCATTTTCACTAGAAAGAACCTTTCCAGTCTTTTATAAGTGTTGTTTCTTCAAGAACATGGTTGGAGGATCAATTTACCAAAAAGTTTGTTTGATTCCTCAGACAAGGGTAACCTTTTTAGGTTTCCTGATAGATTCAGTGTTCTTGATTCTGTCTCTGACGCACAAGAGGCGTCTGAAATTGGTTTCAGCTTATCGAAACCTTCAGTCTCAATCTTTCCCTTCGGTAGCCTCATGCATGGAAATTTTAGGTCTTATGACTGCTGCATTGGACGCGATTTCCTTTGCTCGTTTTCACATGCGACCTCTTCAGCTCTGTATGCTGAACCAGTGGTGCAGGGATTATACAAAGATATCTCAATTAATATCTTTAAAACCGATTGTTCGACACTCTCTGACGTGGTGGACAGACCACCATCGTTTAGTTCAGGGGGCTTCTTTTGTTCTTCCAACCTAGACTGTGATCTCAACAGATGCAAGTCTGACAGGTTGGGGAGCTGTATGGGGGTTTCTGACAGCACAAGGGGTTTGGGAATCTCAGGAGGCGAGATTACCAATCAACATTTTTGGAACTCCGTGCAATTTTCAGAGCTCTTCAGTCGTGGCCTCTTCTAAAGAGAGAGTCGTTCATTTGTTTCTAGACGGACGATGTCACAACCGTGGCATATGTCAATCATCAAGGAGGAACTCACAGTCCTCTGGCTATGAAAGAAGTCTCTCGAATACTTGTATGAGCGGAATCCAGCTCCTGTCTAATTTCTGCGGTTCATATCCCAGGTATAGACAATTGGGAAGCGGATTATCTCAGTTGCCAAACGCTACATCCGGGTGAATGATTTCTTCACCCAGAGGTATTCCTTCAGATTGTTCAAATATGGGGACTTCCAGAAATAGATCTGATGGCTTCTCATCTAAACAAGAAGCTTCCCAGGTATCTGTCCAGATCAAGGGATCCTCAGGCGGAAGCAGTGGATGCATTGTCACTTCCTTGGAAGTATCATCCTGCTTATATCTTTCCGCCTATAGTTCTTTTTCCAAGATTCTAAAGGAACGTTCGTTTATTCTGCTGGTGGCTCCAGCATGGCCTCACAGGTTTTGGTATGCGGATCTTGTCCGGATGGCCACTTGCCAACTGTGGACTCTTCCGTTAAGACCAGACCTTCTATCGCAAGGTCCTTTTTTTCCATCAGGTTCTCAAATCCTTAAATTTGAAGGTATGGAGATTGAACGCTTGATTCTCAGTCATAGAGGTTTCTCTGACTCTGTGATTAATACTATGTTACAGGCTCGTAAAACTGTATCTAGGAAGATATATTATCGAGTCTGGAAGATTTACATTTCTTGGTGTTTTTCTCATCATTTTTCTTGGCAATCTTTTAGAATTCCTAGAATTTTACAGTTTCTTCAGGATGGTTTGGATAAGGTTTGTCTGCAAGTTCCTTGAAAGGTCAAATCTCTGCTCTTTCTGTTCTTTTTCACAGAAAGATTGATAGTCTTCCTGATATTCATTGTTTTGTACAAGCTTTGGCTCGTATAAAACCTGTTATTAAGTCAATCTCTCCTCCTTGGAGTTTGAATTTGGTTCTGGGGGCTCTTCAAGCTCCTCCGTTTGAACCTATGCATTCGCTGGACATTAAATTACTTTCTTGGAAAGTTTTGTTTCTTTTGGCCATCTCTTCTGCTAGAAGAGTTTCTGAATTATCTGCTCTTTCTTGTGAGTCTCCTTTTCTGATTTTTCATCAGGATAAGGCAGTGTTGCGAACTTCTTTTAAATTTTTACCTAAGGTTGTGAATGCTAACAACATTAGTAGAGAAATTGTGGTTCCTTCATTGTGTCCTAATCCTAAGAATTCTAAGGAAAAGTCGTTGCATTCTTTGGATGTAGTTAGAGCTTTGAAATATTATGTTGAAGCTACTAAGGATTTCCGAAAGACTTCTAGTCTATTTGTTATCTTTTCCGGTTCTAGGAAAGGTCAGAATGCTTCTGCCATTTCTTTGGCATCTTGGTTAAAATCTTTGTTTCATCATGCCTATGTCGAGTCGGGTAAAACTCTGCCTCAAAGGATTACAGCTCATTCTACTAGGTCAGTTTCTACTTCCTGGGCGTATAGGAATGAAGCTTCAGTTGATCAGATTTGCAAAACAGCCACTTGGTCTTCTTTGCATATTTTTACTAAATTCTACCATTTTGATGTGTTTTCTTCTTCTGAAGCAGTTTTTGGTAGAAAAGTACTTCAGGCAGCTGTTTCAGTTTGATTCTTCTGCTTATAATTTCATTTTTTTTTTCATTATAAGATTTAAACTTTATTTTGGGTGTGGATTTTTTTCAGCGGAATTGGCTGTCTTTATTTTATCCCTCCCTCTCTAGTGACTCTTGTGTGGAAAGATCCACATCTTGGGTAGTCATTATCCCATACGTCACTAGCTCATGGACTCTTGCTAATTACATGAAAGAAAACATAATTTATGTAAGAACTTACCTGATAAATTCATTTCTTTCATATTAGCAAGAGTCCATGAGGCCCACCCTTTTTTGTGGTGGTTATGATTTTTTTGTATAAAGCACAATTATTCCAATTCCTTATTTTTTATGCTTTCGCACTTTTTTCTTATCACCCCTCTTCTTGGCTATACGTTAAACTGATTTGTGGGTGTGGTGAGGGGTGTATTTATAGGCATTTTGAGGTTTAGGAAACTTTGCCCCTCCTGGTAGGAATGTATATCCCATACGTCACTAGCTCATGGACTCTTGCTAATATGAAATAAATGAATTTATCAGGTAAGTTCTTACATAAATTATGCTTTTAAACTTCTCACACTCTGGAATTATGTCCCAGCTAGGTTGGCTAAGCTGTTCCCTTCGGCCACTCCCAAATTTTGGAGGAATTGCGATCACATAGGTTACATGACACACATTTGGTGGAGCTGCCCGAAGCTCAAGCCACTCTGGAATACTTGCTTCACCATTTTGTCCAGATTAGGGATCAACCTCCCCAGAACCCTGGTGTGACTCATGCTCTTTTTTTTTCTCTCAGCAGCTTCTCTCTTTTTCGTTCAGCAGCCTCTCTCTTTTTCTTTCAGCAGCCTCTCTCTCTCTTTTTCTCTCAGCAGCCTCTCTCTCTCTTTTTCTCTCTTTCTCAGCAGCCTCTCTTTTTCTCTCTTTCTCAGCAGCCTCTCTGTCTTCTTTTCTTCTCTTCCCATCTTGATACTTGAGGATCAATTCCATTCTTAGTTTGGGTTCAACATCCCCCAAGTATCTGAGTGCTGTCTGTAGCTCAGACTCCATGACACTTACAGGGTTAACAGCACCAGGTAACAATCCTTGGGCTACAGGAGGGTCAACAGTGTTGGGTACCAGATCTTGAGTTGCAGCTTCCACAGTAACCCTTTCTGTGACTGTTTCAAACTCTGTTGTGAGGCCCTCTGCCTCCAGCAATTTCCGTATCGGCTGTTCTTTCCCTTTGCCAAGAGTTGTAATTCCTCTTTTCTTGCAAAGAAACTCCAGAGACCATTCAGGCATTCTCCTATATTCTTCCATACTGAGCGTAGCAACAAACAATAAGAGGGAGGGAAAAAGAACTGCTTCTTTGCACTGTATGTCTCTGTAATTAGGCACTGAGTTCTGTCTTTGGGAAATTACACAAAAACATGTAATTTCTTTTAGTACTATACAAATAGCACTAAAAAACTCTAAATATCCCCACCACTGCCAGCCAGTTTGTGACGAATCAAACCTTCTCAACATCACAATAGAGGGGTGTGTGCATGAAGGGGTTAATGGCACACAGCTCTGGCTCCCTTAACCTTGCAACTCTACAAAAGGACCTTTAAAAGGGATACCACATTAATCTCCAAATCCTGTCCACACTGCTCTAATTAACTATTTCTGCCACCACCCAAAACTTCTAAATTAAAGGGTTGTTTTGGGAACCCCCAAAAACTCACACAATTTAACAATTGGGTAACGTGCCTTTAACCTTGTCTCAACAGGTGTGTGAATTTGGATATTAGAGCCCAAAAGACAGAATGAGATTTTCTATGTGTTTAATAACAAAAATATCAATACAGGTTACACAGTGCGAAATTATAAAGACATTCAAAATAACATACAATTGCAAAGTTACAATTCTTTAAAAAGAATAAGGGACATAAAAATAGAAACACAATATCTTACTTATTATCAAATTCCTTTAGATATGTGGAGAACTGCTGATCATGATGTTAATGGCTTGAGTCCCCCCAGGGCAGTTCTACCCACAAGTCTTTCTGTTACATATTTAAACCAAACTTTCTTTGTCTTGTCAGAGTACATCCAATGCAAACAAGTCTTAGCTCCCAGTAGGGGAGGAGCTTTTTGCATTCCTACACACAGTTACCAGTTACACAAAGAACCCTTCACCTCAGACCTGTGATGGGCTAAGGAGGGGGGGACTCAGCTTACAGCTTTTCTGAAAGCAGATTTCACACACAGAAAAAGGCAATTCACATTAACCTTTTCCAGGCTGAGAACACAATACCACCTCTGCCGGGTAGCCAATCCAGGTATCAACTACTCCACATGATTGTATCATGACACCTGCTCCATTTAGGCTCTTGTAAATTGCCCAAGCAACAGGGTTACCTTTGCATATACCTCTTCTCAGATGTAAAAATCTCAATAGCTAGATCTTGGAAAAGATTGAACCCCCCTTCCTGGCCGGATATTGTTACATTCATGGCATATATATACTCAATGGGGGGAAAAAAAATTTACTCCCAGGAAAAGTCAGATTTGTTTGAAATGATTTGGGCTGATTGGAAAGGCATATTTAACACCCATTGGCTCCCTAGTCTTTACACATAGGGTGGTTCCCACTTAGATCATGTGAGACCCCTCACTAGTGATGTTGCGAATAGCTCGCCGGCGAATAGTTCCTGGTGAACATAGCATGTTCGCGTTCGCCGCGAACGGCGAACATATGCGATGTTCGGTCCGCCCCCTATTCGCCATCATTGAGTAAACTTTGACCCTGTACCTCACAGTCAGCAGACACATTCCAGCCAATCAGCAGCAGACCCTCCCTCCCACCTCCTGGACAGCATCCATTTTAGATTCATTCGGAAGCTGCATTCTTAGTGAGAGGAGGGACAGTGTAGCTGCTGCTGATTTAATAGGGAAATTGATAGCTAGGCTAGTGTATTCAGTGTCCACTACAGTCCTGAAGGACTCATCTGATCTCTGCTGTAAGGACAGCACCCCAAAAAGCCCTTTTTAGGGCTAGAACATCAGTCTGCTTTTTTTTTTTTCCTGTGTAATCTAATTGCAGTTGCCTGCCTGCCAGCTTCAGGTTCACAGCGTATACTGTGCCCACTTGCCCAGTGCCACCACTCATATCTGGTGTAACAGTAGTGTACATTTAAAAAAACAACAGCTTTTTTGACTGTGAAATAATAGCAGTCAGTTTCCTTCACACGTGTGCGTTTCAGTGTCTGCCAGGGCACAGTGTCACACCAGTCAAACTCATATCTGGTATAACAGTAGTGTACATTAACCCCTTAATGACCACAGCACTTTTCCATTTTCTGTCCGTTTGGGACCAGGGCTATTTTTACATTTCTGCGGTGTTTGTGTTTAGCTGTAATTTTCCTCTTACTCGTTTACTGTACCCACACATATTATATACCATTTTTCTCGCCATTAAATGGACTTTCTAAAGATACCATTATTTTCATCATATCCTATAATTTACTATAAAAAAATTATAAAATATGAGGAAAAAATGGAAAAAAACACACTTTTTCTAACTTTGACCCCCAAAATCTGTTACTCATCTACAACCACCAAAAAACACCCATGCTAAATAGTTTCTAAATTTTGTCCTAAGTTTAGAAATACCCATTGTTTACATGTTCTTTGCTTTTTTTGCAAGTTATAGGGCCATAAATACAAGTAGCACTTTGCTATTTCCAAACCATTTTTGTTTTCCAAAATTAGCGCTAGTTACATTGGAACACTGATATCTGTCAGGAATCCCTGAATAGCCATTGACATGTATATATTTTTTTTTTTAGAAGACATCCCAAAGTATTGATCTAGGCCCATTTTGGTATATTTCATGCCACCATTTCACCACCAAATGCGATCAAATAAAAAAAATTGTTCACTTTTTCACAATTTTTTTTCACAAACTTTAGGTTTCTCACTGAAATTATTTACAAATAGCTTGTGCAATTATGGCATAAATGGTTGTACATTTTTCTCTGGGATCCCCTTTGTTCAGAAATAGCAGACATATATGGCTTTGACGTTGCTTTTTGATAATTAGAAGGCCGCTAAATGCCACTGCGCACCACACGTGTATTATGTCTAGCAGTGAAGGGGTTAATTAGGGAGGATGTAGGGAGCTTTTTGGGGTAATTCTAGCTTTAGTGTAGTTTAGTAGACAACCCAAAGTATTGATCTAGGCCCATCTTGGTATATTTCATGCCACCATTTCCCCGCCAAATGCGATCAAATAAAAATAAAACGGGACATTTTTCCAAATTTTAGGTTTCTCACGGAAATCATTTACAAACATTTTGTGCAATTATGGCACAAATGGTTGTAAATGCTTCTCTGGGATCCCCTTTTTTCAGAAATAGCAGACATATATGGCTTTGGCATTGCTTTTTGGTAATTAGAAGGCCGCTAAATGCCGCTGCACACCACAAGTGTATTATGCTCAGCAGTGCAGGGGTTAATTAGGTAGCTTGTAGGGAGATTGAAGGGTTAATTTTAGCTTTAGTGTAGTAGACAACCCCAAGTATTGATCTAGGCCCATTTTGGTATATTTCATGCCACCATTTCACCGCCAAATGCGATCAAATTAAAAAAAAAAATTCACACAGCTTGTGCAATTATGGCACAAATGGTTGTAAATGCTTTTCTGGGATCCCCTTTGTTCAGAAATAGCAGACATATATGGCTTTGGCTTTGCTTTTTGGTAGTTAGAAGGCCACTAAATTCAACTTCGCACAACACATGAATTATGCCCAGCAGTGAAGGGTTTAATTAGGTAGCTTGTAGGGAGCTTGCAGGGTTAATTTTAGCTTTAGTGTAGAGATCAGCTTCCCACCTGACACATCAGACCCCTGATCCCTCCCAAAGAGCTCTCTTCCCTCCCCCACCCCACAATTGTCCCCGCCATCTTAAGTACTGGCAGAAAGCCTGCCAGTACTAAAATAAAAGGTATCTTTTTTTTTATATATATATATTTTTTTAGCATATTTACATATGCTGTTGTGTAGGATCGCCCCCAACCTCCTTGATCCCCCCCCAAAACAGCTTCCTAACCCTCCCCCTCTGCCTTATTGGGGGCCATATTGGGTACTGGCAGCTGTCTGCCAGTACCCAGTTTGCAAATAAAATGGGTTTTTTTTTATTTCATTTTTCTGTAGTGTAGTTCCCCCCCCCAAGACCAATCCCCCACCCGCTCCCAGATCACTTAGATTTCCAAGTACTAAATATTTTGCACCCCTTTCTCCCACTTATAAAAACATTTGTTTCTGTAGTGTAGCGGTTCCCACCCGCTCCCTCCCCGTGCACGCGCCCGCCTCCTCCCGTGCACGCTCGCCTGGCAGTCCTGCCCCCCTCTCTGACAAGGACCGCATCGATGGCCGCCCACCCGCCTCCCACTTCAGCTCCCACCCACCAAAGAATGCGGCCATCGATGCCCGGTGCAGAGAGGGCCACAGAGTGGCTCTCTCTGCACCGGAGGGGTAAAATTTGTTATTGCAGGATGCCTCGATATCGAGGCATCCTGCAATAACCGGAAAGCAGCTGGAAGCGGTCAGAATCGCTTCCAGCTGCTTTCCAAACCGAGGACGTACGCCATACGTCCTCGGGCGTTAACTGTATTTTTTCTGAGGACGTATGGCGTACGTCCTCAGTCATTAAGGGGTTAAGAAAAAACTAGAAATTTGACTGTGAAATAATAGCAATCAGTTTCCTTCACACGTGTGCGTTTCAGTGCCTGCCAGGGCACAGTGTCACCCCAGTCAAACTCATATCTGGTGTAACAGTAGTGTACATTTAAAAAAAAACACTTTTTTGACTGTGAAATAATAACAGTCAGTTTCCTTCACGCGTGTGCGTTTCAGGGCCTGCCAGGGCACAGTGTCACGCCAGTGCAACTCATATCTGGTGTAACAGTAGTGTACATTTAAAAAAAAAATACAATTTTGACTGTAATAGATTGAATAGCAGTTAGTTGTCTGCAAGCGGGTGTTTCTGCCAACTTCTGCCAGTGCACAGTGCCACTCATATCTGTTGTCACAGTAGCTTGCACGCATAGTACCACTAAGCGAGAAAAAAAATGACAGGCAGAGGCAGGCCACCCCGCAGGGGCCGTTGTGGTTGTGGTGCTGTGATTCCCTTTGGCCCTAGAATAATGCCCAGTGTTCAAAGGCCACGTACCCTGAACTCGAACAGTTCTGAGGACATAGTTGACTGGCTAACACAGGACACCCAATCTTCTACAGCTTCCACTCGGAACCTTGACGCACCATCCTCCTCCAGCTTAGCTTCTGGCACCTCTCAAGTTACCACTTGCCCGCCTGCCGCCACCACTAACACTAGCACCACAGCCACTTCGCTTGATCTGTCAGAGGAGTTATTTACACATCAGTTGGAAGAAATGAGTGATAGTGATGCGCAACCATTATTGACAGAGGATGTAGATAACAGGGATATGTCTCAGTCAGGCAGCATTACACACATGGACGTACGGTGTGATGATGATGATGTTCCCGCTGCTGCTTCCTTTGCTGAGTTGTCAGATACAAGTGAAGCGGTTGATGATGACGATGCGTCCGTGGATGTCACATGGGTGCCCGCTAGAAGAGAAGAAGAACAGGGGGAAAGTTCAGATGGGGAGACAGAGAGGAGGAGGAGACGAGTTTGAAGCAGGGGCAGGTCGTCGCAAGGAGCTAGGGGCACAGTCAGACAGCATGCATCGGCACCCGGGGTCAGCCAGACAGCACGCCAATCAAAGCATGCTGTTGCCACCACCAGAATGCCGTCATTACAGAGCTCTGCAGTGTGGCATTTTTTTGGTGTGTCTGCCTCTGACAACAGTGATGCCATTTGCAACCTGTGCCAAAAGAAACTGAGTCGTGGGAAGTCCAACACCCACCTAGGTACAACTGCTTTGCAAAGGCACATGATCGCACATCACAAAGCCTATGGGATCAACACATGAGTACAAGCAGCACACAAACTCAAAGCCGCCATCCTCCTCCTGGTCCAGCATCTTCAGCCACGTCAACCACTGCTGTCCTCCTCTCAACCATCCGCCACTCCGTCTCTCGCCTTGAGCAGTTCCTGCTCATCTGCCCACAGTCAGGTGTCTGTCAAGGACATGTTTGAGCATAAGAAGCCAATGTCACAAAGTCGCCCACTTGCCCGGCATCTGACAGCTGGCTTGTCTGAACTCTTAGCCCGCCAGCTTTTACCATACAAGCTGGTGGAATCTGAGGCATTCCAAAAATTTGTAGCTATTGGGACACCGCAGTGGAAGGTACCCGGCCAAAATGTCTGGCACACAGTGTTGGGGCAAGGGTCCATCTGACCACTGATACCTGTTCTGTAAAGCATGGTCAGGGCAGGTATATCACCTACACTGCACATTGGGTAAACCTGCTGACGACTGCCAAGCATGGAATGCGTGGCTCTGCAGAGGAGTTGGTGACACCGCCACGACTTGCAGGCAGGCCTGCTGCCACCTCCTCTACGCCTCCTACTCCATCCTCTTCCATAACCTCCTCGGCTGAGTCCTCTTCTGCTGCTGCGTCTTGCTCCACATCAACGGCACCCCCCCAGCTCCCCAGGTACTATTCCACATCCCAGATACGGCAGTGTCACGCAGTCTTGGGGTTGACTTGCCTGAAAGCAGAGAGTCACACCGGATCAGCACTCATGTCCGCCCTGAACGTACAGGTGGATCAGTGGCTGACTCTGCACCAACTGGAGATCGGCAAAGTGGTTTGTGACACCGGAAGAAATTTGTTGGCGGCATTGAATTTGGGCAAGTTGACACATGTGCCGTGCATGGCACATGTGTGTAATCTGATCGTATAACGCTTTGTGCATAAGTACCCAGGCTTACAGGACGTCCTGAAGCAGGCCAGGAAGGTGTGTTGCCATTTCAGGCGTTCCTAAACGGCCATGGCGCACTTTTCAGATATCCAGCGGCGAAACAACATGCCAGTGAGGCGCTTGATTTGCGACAGCCCGACACGTTGGAATTCAACACTCCTAATGTTCGACTGCCTGATCCAACAAGAAAAAGCCGTTAATGACTATTTGTATGACCGGGGTGCTAGGACACCCTCTGCAGAGCTGGGAATTTTTTTGCCATGTTACTGGACGCTCATGCGCAATGCCTGTAGGCTCATGCGTCCTTTTGAGGAGGTGACAAACCTAGTCAGTCGCACCGAAGGCACCATCAGCGACATCATACCATTTGTTTTCTTCCTGGAGCGTGCCCTGCGAAGAGTGCTGGATCAGGTCGTAGATGAGCGTGAAGAGGAAGAGTTGTGGTCACCATCACCACCAGAAACAGCCTTATCAGCATCGCTTGCTGGACCTGCGGCAACGCTGGAAGAGGATTGTGAGGAAGAGGAGTCAGAGGAGGAATGTGGCTTTGAGGAGGAAGACCAATCACAACAGGCATCCCAGGGTGCTCGTTGTCACCTATCTGATACCCGTGGTGTTGTACGTGGCTGGGAGGAAGAACATACCTTCAGTGAGATCACTGAGGACGAGGAACGGAACATGAGTAGCTCGGCATCCAACCTTGTGCAAATGGGGTCTTTCATGCTGTCGTGCCTGTTGAGGGACCCTCATATAAAAAGGCTGAAGGAGAACGACCTGTACTGGGTGTCCACGCTACTAGACCCCCGATATAAGCAGAAAGTGGCTGAAATTTTACCAAATTACCGCAAGTCGGAAAGGATGCAGCAGTTCCAAAATAAATTAAAAAGTATGCTTTACACAGCGTATAAGGGTGATGTCACAGAACAACGGGAATCTAAAAGGGGAAGAGGTGAAAGTAATCCTCCTCCTCCCACGACCACGCCGGCATGGACAGGACGCTTTACAGACGTGTTGTTGATGGAGGACAGGCGGAGCTTTTTAAGTCCTACGCATCGCCACAGCCCTTCGGGGTCCACCCTCAGAGAACGACTCGACCGACAGGTAGCAGAGTACCTCGCCTTAACTGCAGATATCGACACTCTTAGGAACGATGAACCCCTTGACTACTGGGTGTGCAGGCTTGACCTGTGGCCTGAGCTATCCCAATTTGCGATAGAACTTCTGGCCTGCCCCGCTTCAAGTGTCCTGTCAGAAAGGACCTTCAGTGCAGCAGGAGGTATTGTCACTGAGAAGAGAAGTCGCCTAGGTCAAAAAAGTCTAGATTACCTCACCTTTATTAAGATGAATGAGGGATGGATCCCGAAGGGACTGACAGTGGGCGATACATTCGACTAAAAAAGGCCTGATGAGATGAGCTGGCTTGGGCTAAAAATGGTCCACACGCTGCTGTATTTTTTTTTTTTTTATAAATCAAAGTTTTTTATTGAGGTTATTAGTGATACAGCATTCATTGCATGACATCATACATATTAACTCTGTAGACATAAGCCACCATACATGACACTTTCAGTATAAGATTTACAAAAAATAGCAATCTCTAGAGAGAGTCAAGTCTACACGAAAAATAAAGACAAAATAAAATATATAGTAATAAAACCTCTTTTTCTTTAGCTATGTTCCTCACATGCTTAAAGTAACATTCTTGAACTAATGATGTAGGAAAGAGGAATGATAGTAATGAAAATTGCTGTGACTAATAGTATAAAGAATATTTTCGTAGGATTTAGATGTGAGAAAGGAGATAAAGCTTAGCTGACAAACCTATTATGTGAGTGTAAGTAACCCAACAACACTATGTTAAACATGAGGCCCTTAGAAACACTTCTCACGATATCTCATAGGTGTATAAGAAGAACTTTCAAAGAAGTATGGTTGAGACAAGTAAGGGAATGCTTACATGGTATTAAGTAGACAGGGGGATAGAACAAACCAGCTGTGCCTGCAAATAAATATGCATTATTGTAGAATCAAGTTCTCAAAGATAAAGGTGTGCATGTACAGAGGGGCTTCAAGTCACTGCCCTGAAACTCAGTAATAATAAGCTCCCAGGTGGTACTCATCTGTCCCACCACCCCGGCCACAGACAGTGGGACCAAGTTAAAGAGGAGTGACTCTCCATAGCCTCCATTGCCTCACTAGTTTTATAAAAAATTTAAAGAAAGGTCCCATATTGACCTTATGTAAATTATATGCAAGCGATTAGCCCTGGACATATTTTTTTTTTCCCTTCTTCCCCTAGGATCTATTTCAGGTGAAAAGACAGGTCATCTGGGGCATATAAAGTGATTCTGGGATCATATTGGGGGCAACCATAAAGCTCCTAAGTGTTTGTTGTGCTTATTCAGAGGTTTAACTGGATAGTGTAGGAACACCACATGAAATTTAATAGAGGGCTTATCTAAATGAAGCTAGATAGTACATGTTCTTAGGATCTAACATATGGCAATATAGCTACCCAACAAAAGTGTAGTATAAAGCTCTGATCAACCCTAAAGCCATAATAGATATTGACCTAAATATATAACTGTGCTAAATACATCCTATCTAAAAGTCAACAAACCCAATTGATAAGAACGTTATGCATATATAGGGAGAATGAAGGAAAACCATTTCAAATCTGCTATTTAAAGCTGAGTATACAGTAGTGACGCAGTGTTGATAGTTGAGAGTGGAAGGTATATAAATTACCTGTTGGCCCACAAATTGTTCAAGTGCTAGACTCTAAACACATTTCAGAGTAGTAAGCTTATCTAGGGATATCTAGCTAGGACATGACCTTGAGGTTTAACATATATTATAACTGTTAGACAAACTTTTAAATCTAGAATTCAATACATCCTTAGAGTAACGAAAGTGGAAAAAGAATATGCCGCCTCCATGTATATTCAAAAACAGACAAAGAAAACATGTCCTCTTTCCAATAAACATGCTGGCATAAAACAAACAGCAAACGTCCCAAAGATGAATCTCAGCTTATCCAGAGCAGTTAATAAAAATTGTGTTAGCAGTCAAGGCACAGTTCAAAGACTAGAAGGTTAGTATGACAAAGTTTGCCTGCAGACCAACACAGCGTGCTAAAGCCACACCGCAATCAGGGTTCATTTTACCAGGCTTGGATCCGTGATGTGTGAGTAAGTTCCACCTGGTTCCGATAATAGTTTGTGAGATGTGAGTGAATTCCACCCGGGTCCCATACTTGTTTCTTGGCCATCCACAACAGTCAAATCCTCCCCCGCCGATACACAGCCCTCATCTTGTATGCAGGTTTATACCTGCTTTGTGATTTCAGATTATTGCGCTGTTCTGTGTTCACCGGGAGATGAGAGCCGAATGGAGTCACCCCACCAGAGCAGTCCGACATCCCATAAAGATGGAGGCATAATTGACAGTCTTCTCTCAGTAGGGTGCATGCTTCAGGTTTGGTGCCGCTGTCGAGCTTGGTATAGTATGAGGCTTGAATCATCCTTAATGAGGAGGGATCTGCGTCATTCTTGCTTTGCTTTAGCGGGATTGTAAAAGCCCATCTCAGACTCTCTGGCCTGTCCATTCTCCCCTGGCAGGCCTGTGGTGTTGTTAAGAGATCCTTTTTGCTAGTAGCACATGAAGCATATCTCTGTAATTAGAAGTGCCGTATGGGTATCCACCCGTTCTGTGAGCGCAACAATCAGGTCTCTGAAGTCAGTCGCCATAGTAATTAAATACAGTTTATCGGAGTCTCCTCACTGGTATTAGAACAATGGTGCTTGCTATTTATGTTTAAATGCTGAAAATAACAGCAGGTTAATACTGCTTTACTCGGCATAGAAAGAGCCGAGGGGGGGATAAACATAAGTGTAGTGATGTTGCGGCCTGCATCTTCCACTAGGCCGGTTAGAGACCAGCCAGTGTGAATGTGAAAATGGAAGTGTTGTCCAGTAGTGTGGCTTCTCCTCGATTGAATTCATAAGTTATGTCTCCAGATTCCAGATTAATGAGGAGATAACCCACATATTATTGTAGTGGCTGGAGGAGCTTCTCCATTTTGCTTCTGCACATGGCCGTGGCCAGGACACGCCCCCACGCTGCTGTATTTTATCTCTGAATGCTGGATGACTTGCGTGACATCCGCCACCAACTAGGGTTCAAGCCGCAATGTTTTAGGGCACTTTCTGCTTGGGAAACAAACATCAATTTTTCTGGCCGCTGCTACAATACCTAATTTTTCAGGCATGTGTACATGCCTAATTTTTCTGGCCTCTGGTGCTGCACTGTGGCTTCAAAAACCAAACCAAAAAAAAGGCACATAACAGGGATTAAACTGATAGGAATAGTACTACTTAACACACCTTATAATAATGCAGAGAGAGGCAACGCAGAGAGAGGAGTCTGAAGAAGAGGAGTCAGAGGAGGAAGGTGGCTTTGAGGAGGTGGAAGACCAAACACAGCAGGCGTCCCAGGGGGCTTGTTGTCACCTTTCGGGGACCCTTGGTGTTGTACGTGGCTGGGTGGAGAAAGAGACCTTCAATGACATCAGTGAGGACAAGGAACGGGACATGGCTAGCTTGGTATCCAACCTTGTGCAAATGGAGAGTTTGCGGTTGTGCAAATGGACTGTTTGCGGTGCGTTAAACGGGGAGTTTGGTCTGTCACTGTGAAACGGGCATAACCCTTACACTACCTGATCGATACAACATCATACCTGATGTTTTAAAGCACGTTATTCCAAACAATTTTGGAATGTTAGGTGATTTATGCCCTTTATGGATTAAAACCAGACTGTGCATCAACTATGTAATTTTCCATGGGAGTTTTGCCATGGATTCCCCTCCGGCATGCCACAGTCCAGGTGTTAGTCCCTTTGAAACAACTTTTCCATCACTATTGTGGCCAGAAAGAGTCCCTGTGAGTTTTAAAATTCGCCTGCCTATTGAAGTCAATGGCGGTTCGCCCAGTTCACAAACATTTGCGGAAGTTCGCCGTTCGCGAACCCAAAATTTTATGTTCGCAACATCACTACCCCTAACACCTTACCAACCCCTATAACTCATAATAACATTACACTAGTACCTTTTACGTTGGCCTAGATTGGTAGAAGGCAATACCCTTCCCGCAAATTCCCCTTCCCATCCCTATCCCCCCCTGTCATAACACAATTGATTGGGGGTTTTTTATTCTCTGTTTACCCTGTGTGTGAATTGAGATGTTTAAGCCCTGATTAAAGTTTAGTTTGTATACTTACATTTTATGTGTTTTCTCTTGTTATGTTGTGCGCAAAGAGGTGCACAGATGTATCTTTATTTTGAAAACCCATTAAAATAAATATGTATGAAATAAAGTTACAATATAACTACCTTAAAATAAATAAAAACTTACATGTGAAATTAAAAAAAACTAAGTTTAAACTTTAAATAAACCTAACATTACTATTTAAAAAAAATAAAATTTACCAAAAATAAAAACCTAAATTACAAAATTAAAAAATCCTAACACTATATATATATATATATATATATATATATATATATATATATATATATATATATATATATAAAAATAACATTACAAAAAATAGCAGTCTAAAATTACAAAAAATAATAAAAATATAAGAATACAAAAATAATAAACTTAATTATCTAAAATAAAAAATTAAACCTAATGTAAAACCCCTATAAAAACAAAAAAGCCACCCCAAAATAAAAGCACCCCCTAATCTAACAATAAACTACCAATAGCCATTAAAATTGCCTTTTGTAGGGCATTGCCCTAAGTTTAACAGCTCTCTTACATTAAAAAATAGAAATTACCCACTAACTGTAAACCCAATCAAACACCCAACCCCCCAAAATAAAAAGACCTAAGGGCAATCAGCTCTGTAGTGCCCATTAAAAAACAAAAAAAAACTAACACTAACCCCGAAATAAGTACTCACCATTTCTGCTTCCTGGTCTTCTTCAATATGGCTCCATCTTCATCCAGCGTGGGGCTATCTTCTTTATTCATCCCGGTGGCGCGGAGCAGGAACGGCGGCCATGCCGACATCCAGTGTGGAGGATCCACTGCACACTGAAGATTTAATGCAAGTTACCCGTTTTATATTGGGATACCTTGCATTCCTATTGACTGAGATATTCAAATCAGCCAATAGGATGAGAGCTGTTTAAATCCTATTTATTGATTTGAACAGCCAATATGATTTAAGCAGCTCTCTTAAAAGTACCCCCCTTTAAACCAATCAATAATAACCAAGTTATGCATACCAGGGGGTAAATCCTGGATTGCCTTCAATAGGAAATATTTTACATAAGCCTTCACTTGGCTTGCAGACAGATGCATTTTCTTCCTAGCAGTAAAAGCATATTTAAACAAAAGGTTATTATTAATTGATGTTATAAAAAAATATTGATATTCTTTAGGTCTGTTTAAGTCGATAGTAAAGGGAGTATTTGAAAAGGATATGAAAGTAGAAAAGGAATAATCATTTTAACAAGATCATTTTACCCATAAACGACAGAGGAAGGTGCTTCTAAACTTACCTTTCTAAAAGATTACTTATATTTATACAATTTATGTGTATTTCTAGTCAAGTTTATACCCACATAGGTATAACTTGACTTGGAGAGTTACACAAATGTGGTAAAAATATATTAATTTTAACCCTTTGCTCCATATAGACATGGGTACTTCATCACACAGGACATTGCCCAGCATACTATGTTGACGTAGTACCTATGCCCAGCACAGAGGCACATGTTGCTGTCAGCGGAAGAGGTGGGGTGGGAAGGGGCGGGTGTTCCCTACACTACAGAAAAAAATATTATGAAAGGAGAGGGAGGGATAGGCCCCTACACTACAGAAAAATATCGGGGAGGGGGCCCTACATTGCAGAAAAAGATGATCTTGGAGGGGAGAGTGGGGGGTTCCCTTCCCTACAAAAAAAAAAATAATAATAATAATTAATTAAAAAAATAAACACAAAATAACAATAATTTGTTACTGACAGACTTACTGCCAGTAACAAATATGGAGGGGAACAGTGGGAGGGGTGAGGGTTAGAGAGCTGTTTGGGCGGGAGGGGGAGGGTGAGGAAGGATCTTCACTACAGAAATATACAAAAAAAATATTTAAAAATAGAATAAATGAATAAAAGCCCTATACAGCATACTGTACCTAAGATTGTGCTGACCATTTGAGGGGGGGGGGAAGAGAGCTCTTTGGGAGGGATCAGGGGGTGGAAGGTGTTAGATGGAGCAAATATTAACCTTAGTGGCCTTCTAATTGCCAAAACCCAATGGCAAAGCCAAGCATATCTGACATTTCTGAACAAAGGGGAGTCCAGAGAAGCTTTTACAACCATTTGTCTTATGACTGCAGTAGTTGTGTGTAAATAAATTCAGTGAGAAACTTAAAGTTTGCAAAAAAGTTAACTTTTTTTTATATCATTGTATTTGGGGGCCAAATCATGTTATCACATATACCAAAATGGGCATAGTTAAAAAGTTTTCATAGGTAAATTGAAAAAAAAAATGTTTAAATGGAGTGATAGCAAAAATGATAAAAATAATCCGGTACTTTGGGAAAGTTTTCTCTGAAATTTCCTATGGCAAAGTGGTTAATTTAATTTTTATTGTTGTTTTTTTTTTTTTTTTTCAATTGACCGTGCATATAGATATTAAGAGTATATTTGTGCACTGCTATATTTGTCTTCCAGAGTGGAGCAAGAGGAAATTTATGCAATTTTATCCTTTGTGTTTGAACTTGCTTGCCTTTACACTTTTATCTTAGCATAAGCTAAATTATAGTTATAGAGAACTCAATGTGATTCTTATGGTGCACAGTTTCAGTTCCTCTCCATACAGTACTGTAGTTCTTGGAATTTCTTATGATGCAATCTGAGGCCGCAGATAGGTTTAACAATCAAGTTGGTAGGTAAATGGAGCAATCACAGTAAAACTAACTGACTTTGACTAATGGACTACATAGATTACATGGACTAATGACACTCCATGATATTCTTATAAGACATACTAGTGATGCCATATATCAGAAAGAGTATTTCATATTTTATGTAGGTTATGGACTAATAGGACAAATAACAAATAGTTTTATAAAACATTGTTGAAGTTAATCTGCCGAGATAAAAAATGGCATATATCTTTGCATGTTCTCTAAGAAAATAATAGTAATATTTCTTATTACTTGGTAATCCCATTTTCTATTTATTTATTTTTTACTTAAAGGAACACTATTCATGAATTTGTCATCATCCAAAAAGGAAAGATCAGCATTTAAACATAATGTACACAGAATATACTTTTTTATTAGAGAATATTTTTTCCAAGTTTTCGAAGGGCAAAGATCCATAACTAGAGTAGAGATCTGAATTTCTCAGTTGCAGTTATTATATATATATTTCTCACATTTTCTCACATCATTAATATCTATATCATTTTTTGTTAATAGTTAATATTCAGTGATGCACATATACCCAGTGTGCTAGATAGACATGTATGACCCAGAAAGACTTAAAAACCCTGTTCAGAAAGTTGAAGCCAAGATAGATATAAGGAATAATGAGACATTCTAAGACAGTGGACAAGCCAACCTCTAAAGGTCTACAGGCCCATCTATCAAAGTGTCAACCTGCAATACGCCCGAATTCCGCGTCGTACATGGCGCGATGAGGATGCGCCTTACTTATCAAAGCTTTAAGATCGCAATAATTAGAATTTTATGACGTAACATACGATCCACCGTTCTCTATTCGACGCAGATCGATACGAGTTGAAATCATGTGTAAATTGAGCGTAATCCTCTGCATTCGCTCTCCTATTCGAAACAATTTGAAGCTGTTCAGAAATTATCTAAAGTTCAACAATTACGTTCGCGTCTCATCCGACACAGCGTACCTATTTCTCAATCCGCCACCTCTGAGCTTGCGGATGCTATAGAACTCAATCGGAATTAGAAATGATTTCTAATGAAAAACATTTATGTTCCTTTTATCATTTGTTATATATTTTCAGATAAATATCTATGTATAAAATATATATAAATTATAAAGTATGTATAAATATATCTATACGAAAAAATCATATACCTTAATTGTCTCTTCCAAAACTTGCAGCAATCAATATGTTGCTTCCACCTGCATTTTCAGCAGGTGAAATGCTCATTATAAAAGGGAGTGTCTAACAGCATAGAAAGTTTGATGTATGCAGTCATTACCAAGATGGAGATGATAAATCTATTTTGCATTGCTATACAACAAAGACGCAAAAGAAGGAGATTTTTGGAGTTAGTTCAGCGTTATGAACGACGCAGAAGGCCAAGGTTATTTTTACCTAGAATAGGGTTACATACCCTGAGTGACAGGGAAATTGTTCGAAGATTCCGTTTGAATAGAGGTTTAATTGAGAATCTGTATCTGGAGATCAAAGACTCCATTGAACCTATAACTTATAGGACAAAGGCAATCCCTGGAATGTTAAAACTGCTGGCTGTCCTCTATTTCCTCGCCACAGGATCATTTCAGGCTGTAACAAGTTTAGTTGTGGGGATGAGCCAGGCTTCTTTTTCAAGTCATCTAACTGTAGTATTAAAAGCCTTACACCAACGGATAGTAAATTATGTACATTTTCCGGAAACACCAGAGGATTGGCATCGTGTGAATGTGCAGTTCTATGGGATTGCTGGGATGACAAACATTTTGGGTGCAATTGACTGTACCCATGTGTTAGTGCAGCCTCCAAAGTTAGGAGAATTGCCCTATCGTGACCGCAAGCGTAACCATTCTTTAAATATACAGGTCATCTCTGATGCCAAATTGAAGATTATGAGCATCCGGTCAGGATTCCCAGGTTCAACACATGATTCTTTCATCCTGAGAAATTCGCATGTTTATGACCTGTTTCAGAATCATCAAATGCCAGAGGGAATTCTCCTAGGTAAATATCTCTTACTAATTGTCATATATGGATATAAAAATATTATGTATTTCATATTGCTAAAATCAAATTATTTTTTGCACACAGGAGATTCAGGCTATTCATGTCTCCAATGGCTTTTCACTCCTGTGCTGAACCCCAGAACTCCTGCGCAAGTGCGCTACAATGAGGCTCATACATCTACAAGATGTGTTATAGAGCGCACATTTGGCGTTTTGAAAAGCAGGTTTCGTTGTTTAGACCTCTCTGGGGGAGTACTTCTATACAAACCAAAGAAAGTATCCCTGATATTTCTCATATGTTGCATGCTCCACAACCTAGCATTACGCATGCCAGATGCTGATATTTCTATGTTACAAGTAGAGTATGATGACAATGTGGCACCTTTAGAGCAAATTGATGCAAGTGGAGTACAAGCTCGATCTGATTACATCCATGCTCTATTTGAACAATGATTATGTAAATATATTGTACATATGGTCTTTTGTTTCATCATATCTGTATGTTTAAAATTATCCCAAAAGAGGCTATTTATGTTAGTTTAACTTTAATTGTTAATATGTATTCAAATAAATGTTCTTCATTTCACACCTGACTCTTTTTTTAATGAAATATTTCTAATTAATACTCAATAGATTATAAGTGATAGACCATGTTATCATAGGGCTCTCAGAAAATGCTTAGATACAAGGTACATTAAACATCATCTTTCATGATTTATCGAGAAGGCAATTTTTATTATTAAATTATATTCTATTTTCCTCATCTTTGTATATAATTTTTGGAATCAGCATCAATGCAATACAGGTTTTTCACATGATCTTGGGTGGTGTTCTTTAACCAATGGCAGATGTTTAGTCTCCCTGATTAGCTTGTAATAATAAAAATCAAAAATCCACCCAAATCAAATATATATATTTTGTTGCTCTTATTATATGTGTAGATACATGTTTACATTTTGCCTTAAAACATTATCATGGAGATTGACCATTTTCCATTGGTTAAAGCATTGATTTTTTAACCTATTTATTTTTCATGGCACACTTTTTTCAATTAAAAAATACTGTGACACACCACCATTCAAAAATTGTAAAAAATCACACGTATCCTAATAGAGTATATATATATATATTATATACATACACACATCACTCTATATGTATTGTGCTGTGATGCCATGCCTCCTACAAACTATACGTGACATATTGACATTCATTCTCAAACAATCATACTGAATGTCTGTGAGTGAATAGCAATATGTCATGGTTGTACATGATGCCTGTCACATACCTCCCAATATATACATATTTGAAAGAGGGACACCCCTGCACTGGGAGTAAAAAAAAAAGCTAAATTAAAGAAATATCTCACAATGTTGTCAGTCTGCCGTGGCACACCTGAGGATCTCTCATGGTACACAAATGTACCATTGCACACTGTTTGACAAACACTGGGTTAAGGCATCACACCCAAGCTTAGGGGTGCTAAGGATATTTTTGAATCTTAAGCCCGGGCTTCAAATTATATTATGTAGTGCAATATCAGTAATTATTATGCCCACTGAGTAACGGCACTTTAGTGCATATACATTATTTTTAAGGAGTTGAAAACATATATATATTTCTATTTATCAATAACATTGGTTATTACCTGTTCATGAGCTTCCATACATTCATCTTTCATCAATATAGAACAAGTGAATGACTAAAATTCTACAATTAAAGTTGTTACTAGAAAAGTTAGAAATAACATTCTATTTTCTAACATAAACATTAATTATTATTGTGTTTATGTCCATTTAATATAGTTGTGTTGGTTCTGCATAACCGGTCAATGTTTAATAATGTTATTTATTTTAAAAAATATAAAGTACTTTGGTGTACATTGTACCTTTAATAACTTATTAGATATGACCAATGAATAGTAATTAAAAACATCATTGTTTTCAAATAAAATACAATAAAGATAATCATCAAAATAATTTCTTTTATTAAATTATAACAAGCATTACTTCATGCATAATACAAACAAAATAAATCAAAAAACTAATCTTTAGACCGCTTAGAGGCAGTGGGAGATTGTGGAGGTGATCTTTCCCTTCTTGAAGAAAGTAATTCTTGAAGGGTACCCTGCATCAACAGAAATAAATTGCGATTGAAATTTCGGTTCTCTTCATCTGCTCTCTCCCTTCGCACCAACTCCCTTTCCTCTATGGCTACCCTACGTATATCTATAGCTATTCTCTCCCTTTGCAATTCCATTTGCATCTCCACCTGACGCCCCTGTTGCTGAATATATACACCCAATGTCCTAATCAACTCCTGTTGATTGTCACTATATTGCCTCCCCAGATTGACCATATTATTTATTGCTCCATCATCATCATGGCCAGGGGCAGCAACAGGGGCAGGGGCAGCAGCAGGGGCAGCAGCAGGTGCGGCGGCAGGGGCGGCAGCAGGTACGGCAGCAGAGGGGTCAGATCCTGGTGCAGCAGGTTCAGCGGCGGCAGCAGCTGAATCTTCAAGATACCTTTCTATCTGTGTATCGTCATTCAGTAGGCTACCAATCAGATCTTGTGATTCGTCATATAAACTCTCCTGTATCTGCCTAACCACAATTGTAAGCTCCTCCGACAGCTGATGACACCGTTCGGTACCTATTGTAAATATAAACTAATATTATAATCAAAATTAAAGTTGCATGAATGTGCAATGTATTCTCTTTTTAATACACATTGATAAACAATAATATTTTTAATATCGATTTGTTCTCTTGTAATCTCATTTCTTAGTAATGATAAATAAGCACATATTCAACACTTGGGTTAGATATATTATGGTTGTTGCCTGCACAGATTCATCTGTAAATTTCATTAATATAAGTCACAGCCATCTGCAAGGATTGCACTCCTTTTCCATTCAACTAATAATAATACATTGCAGTTGACATTTAACACACCAATCATAATATATTTGTGATTTTTTTTTTTTTTATTTAAATATATTATTTTTGGAATTAAAAATAAAAAATTATTAAAATATTAAATTTAAAAAATAATATGCCTCGTGCAGCTAGATCACACATGTACATTATTATTTAATGGAAAAATACATATGCCCTAAATAAAACAGTCATATAATGAACTTTTCATGGTTTTGTACATTTTAATCTGCATTGCAAAAATGCTATAATAATGTTTGTATTACATGCACCTTTAAAGGGACATCCAACAATGTTTTTTAAAAAAAAAAAAAAAATACATAATCCCTTTATTAAACATTCGGTTTTGCATAACCAACACAGTTCAAATGAATGTTTATCTTTTAAATAAGTACATCAAGAGAACAAAGCAGAATTGGTAATAAAATTAAAATGGAAATGTTTATAACATTACATGCTCTATTTTAATTTCTTTAGCTTTCATAATTTACTGTCCCTTTAAAAGAATATTACATACAAAATAGGAAAGCATATGGATGTATTTCATGCAGTAATATAAACCCAAAAACGTTTATATACAACTATTAACAACTATGCTTTGAATACAAAGTAAGGGATTTTAAATTAATTGTATTTAAAGGCACAGTCTTGTCTAAATTATGCTTTCATTATTCAGATTGGACTTACAATTAAATTTGATTCAAATTTAATCATAAAATTCAGGTGATCAGGGGACTGGAAGAAGGTTCCTAGATACAAGGTAATCACAGAGGTAAAAAGTATATTAAAGGCACAGTCAACACCAGCATTTTTTGTTTTTTAAAAAGAGAGAAAATAGCTTTATTATCCATTTCCCACTTTTGCAAAAGCAGCACTGTTATATTAATACACTTTTTACTTTTGTGACTAAATGGTATCTAAGCATCTTTTAACCTCCCCTAATCACATGACTTTGTTATTATCTATTAACTTGTATTTTAGCCAATTAGTGCAGTGTCTGCCACTAGCCACGAGCGTAATCACAATGCTATCTATATGGCCTACATGAGCTAGCACTCCCCTGCTCTGAAAAGTAAATAAAATATAGGCGGACTTGAAGGGCATAAAAATCATATGATCCTTCCTAGGTTTGCTTTCAAATAGAATACCAAGAGAACAAAGCAAATCTCTTGCTAAATGTTAATTGTAAAGTTGTTGAAAGTTTGTTTGGGACTTGACTGTCCCTTTAATATAACTTTGTTTGTTATGCAAAACTGGTGAATGGGTAATAAAGGGATTATCTATCTTTTCAAACAATAACTATTGTTTTGTAGACTGTTCCTTTAAATAAGCACTTTTCATCAGCATTTTCAACTACATTCATTGCCTGAGCCTGAGGTGCTTCTACAATCTTCTAATTAATAAATGTAATAGTTCACAGGATACAATCACCTCTTTTGCTCTGAAGAGATGCAGTGTTTAATATGCTGTGGAAATAATTTCTAGATATGCATCACATGCATGTAGCAATATAATGTTGAGCAATCAAAAATATAAATAAATTATTTTTGGGTAATACATAAATTTAGAATGATTTCACATATAAATGGTTGAACGCCCCTTTTATTTTCAACAGTTATATTTGACAAAATTTCAATGTGCCCTAATACTTATTAACCCTTTATATTACATGCAGCATCACAAGATAAAGTATTTTAATTTTGATATTGTTTACTTGTTTTATAAAACTCTGGAATGAAATCCAATATGCTATCTTACAATCTTTAAATAAAAAGTAAAATAATAAATATTTACTGTGATTTCATAGGCTCACACAAATTAATGATTATGGCATTCAGTGTCTGTTTAAGTTTTCACACTTACAACATTCAGGTGTTGCATTAATTGTATTACCTGAGGAGGAGGAGGAGATGGAAGAGGTAGGAGCTGGCCCCATAGCCCTTCTGACTTCCACTACAATTATAAAAAATGGCATTATAATTTAAACTTGAATATTAACAATTACACATTTACTTTAAACAGTTAACAATTACAGATTTACATTAAACAACAGTTAACATTAACTTACATACCTGTTGTTTGTCCAACACCTGGGTCAGGGGTGCTGCACATTATGTCTGGCTGTGTTGTAGCTGAAGAAAAACTGTGGCTGGAGTCCGTATCAATCAGCCCAGTATCAACCACAGGTAACGGCTGTGTAGCAACAGTAGAAGCTCTACTAGTAGATGCTGTAATAGATTAAGGTTTAAAATCAATATTAAGTATTAATATAATTGAAATCCAATATTAAACATTTATACCATTAACATTTTTTTAAATTCGGCGTCAGAAATGACGCCGTTAAAATATATAAATGTACCTTGTGCGGCTAAGGCGTCAGTGTCGTGGTCAAAATCTTCTAGACCCTGAAGCATATTTTCTCCCAATCTCTCCATTAACAAAGTTTCATATGTTGAGAGTTCTGCAACATATGGCTTCCCACCACCTGTCTGACGTGCTGTCTTTTTTTCTCTGGCCATCTTTGCCTTCAAGATTCTCTTAATATCCGAGAATCTTTTTTTGCAATTATCTACAGTTTTAACATTGTTCCCCTCAGCAGATACATTTTCTGATATTGAGCGCCATATTTCGTTTTTCCTGGAGGTAGTTGTTTTTTGTGCTTTAGCACCAAATAAAAAATCGTAATTTTGCAGCACCATAGTAACAAGAATCTGGTTCTGCTGGAAATTGAATTGGATATTGCGTCCTGATTTTGTTTTTCCAGACCCTGCAGATGCCATTGTCTATGCCAAATTGAAAGGTAATGGTTAACAGACAATTCTATCTCCTGAACCATACACATTCAATTGACTTTTCTCTTGATATTTATTGGGAATCGATGAACCAGGTAATCATTTAAATCAGCCAATCAGTATGCTATTGCAAGCAATGTAATCAATCAACAATCATCCAAAAGTTTATATAAATCCATATACTTTGTGCGCCATTCGTGTCTCCATTTTTATGTCGAATAAATTGGAGGATCTCTGATTTCAACACCCCATAGGTATGTATTTTTTTATATTTCTCATTTTGTTCACTATTAATAACATTAATCATATAATTTACAAGATGTTTTTTTTTAATCAACAGGCCTATGGGGCCATAAGGTTTTTCATGCGCTATTTCTGTTTTTGTTTGTGACGCAGATAATATAATTTTCTATTGGTTTTTAAAACGTACATTGGTGACGCATTTAAAATTAATATTTAGATGACGCTCATCATGTTTAGTGATTCGCTGTTGCATACAATATTATTCAGATGTCCCTCAAATCAATAAGCGAAACTAAAATTGATATTTTCAATAACCAATGAGACAGCTGTATACCTAGTATATTTATTGTCGCCTTAAAAAAAAGTTATTTTTGTTTCCGTGAGTTTACAAGTATGTCGAGAACACCAATTTTCACAGATGGGGAGCTTATTATACTTGTTTACGGAATGAACAGGTATTTCCCGAGGAGAATCGGTGGTGTGCGCGGTATTAGGCACGAGAGACGGGATGAAATAATATATGAGATGATGCGCAGGATGAGACGCGTTTCAGGTATACATAGGAGGCGACGACAGTGTCTGAGACGATTCAGTGACCTGAGACGCAGAGAGCCAGAATGCTATACGGCCATGAGGTCGCTCATTCGGAGATGTAAGTTTTTATTTTTTTGTTTTCTGTTTAATCTCTGTCGAAACATATGACGCACCAAAATAAAGCATGTAAAATGTTGACTGTTAAAGGGATAGTCTACATCAGAATTATTATTGTTTTAAAAGATTTAGAGAATACCTTTATTAGCCATTCCCCAGTTTTGCATAACCAACACAGTTACTATAATATACTTTTAACCTCTGTCATTATCTTGTATCTAGGCCTCTGCAAAATGCCCCTTTATTTTATTTCTTTTGACAGACTTAGTTTAGCCAATCAGTGCCTGCTACCAGATAACTTTATCTCCACAAGCACAGTGTTATCTATATGAAATACATTTAAACTAAGAATACCAATAGCCAAATAAAATAATAGTAATTTGTAGAATTGTTTAAAAAAAGATGCTCTATCTGAATCATGAATTTATTTTTGTGCATAGACTGTACCTTTAAATAGTTGAAAGCATAAATGGTAAACAATCATTTACTTATGATAAAAATTCAGAAAATATAGTATAATATATAGATATATGATATATGTGTTGTTATTATTAATTTAATCTGGAGTGTACAATGTCCAATTTTGGAAGCTGCATGAGCATTAGACATAGTAGTATAAAGTGAATAGTTGTAATGTGGACATGAATACTTTATAATTGCAGACCTATCAAGGCCAAGGGAGAGGATACCTAGGTATCTGCTGCCGGTATCCCACAGCAGCCCAGTGAGCAACAGGTCATCACCACCACTGCCACTGACTTTGCTCCAACCTCAGGGGGATGAGGACTCCCAGACATCCTCAGCTATGAGTGAAAATGAAGGTAATGTTACAAGATCTCATTATTTACATTAAAATGAGATATCAAAATGTTTTAAATTTCGTAATGCTGATTCCTCAGGGATGTATTATGGCCTAGGCACACACGTTATTTGCATAGGGAATCAAAATTTGGATGTGCATCACATCTGTACTGTCCTCTATCTAAAATCAAGCATATAGTACAGTGACTGATAATGTGAATGATTCTGTAGAGAAGACAGGGCACACGCAATGATTAATGCTTATAGGCATTGCTAATTCAAAAGATTTGCTGAATTAACTGCTTAAATATTTGGTGTGAAAAGCATTACACACGAGAAACTGGAACAGTGCTAAGCATCAAAAGGTGATAAGGGAAGACAAGACATTGTTACAATATGCTGTATCCCATTATCTGCTGAAGTGCATCTGTGACCTTTGTGGTTATTGCAGGTCTTAGCAGGTAACGGAATGGAATAGCTAATATGTAATATTTCTTTTTTAAAAGCATGAGGTTGTCACAACCATCTAACAGCAATGATGGTCATAACATATAACTTTAAACATATTCATCTACCAAATAATCATTTGTGTTTGTGTTTCTTCTCGGACAGATGAAAGTGATGAATCATCCTCATCATCCGAGGAGGAGATTTCCCCAGAAGCATGTCCAACACTGGTGGCGGCAGAGGAGGAAGATGAGCCTGAAAATGAAGGTAGGAATCTATCATGTTCTCTTTTGTTACAATTCCACATTGATTTGGAAATAATCTGCAGACACTTGTATCTTTTTGCTTTCTAGAACAATGTGGGGGATAATCTAGGCCTTGACACCAATTCTGCATCCATAACAATGATTTTTCAGGGGGGTTGTGTTTCTTCTCCAACAGATGAAAGTGATGAATCATCCTCATCATCCGAGGAGGAGATTTCCCCAGAAGCATGTACTACACTGGTGACGGCAGAGGAGGAAGATGAGCCTGAAAATGAAGGTAGGAATCTATCATGTTCTCTTTTGTTACAATTCCACATTGATTTGGAAATAATCTGCAGACACTTGTATCTTTTTGCTTTCTAGAACAATGTGGGGGATAATCTAGGCCTTGACACCAATTCTGCATCCATAACAATGATTTTTCGGGGGGGGTTGTGTTTCTTCTCCAACAGATGAAAGTGATGAATCATCCTCATCATCCGAGGAGGAGATTTCCCCAGAAGCATGTCCAACACTGGTGGCGGCAGAGGAGGAAGATGAGCCTGAAAATGAAGGTAGGAATCTATCGTGTTCTCTTTTGTTAAAATTCCACATTGATTTGGAAATAATCTGCAGACACTTGTATCTTTTTGCTTTCTAGAACAATGTGGGGGATAATCTAGGCCTTGACAACAATTCTGCATCCATAACAATGATTTTTCTGGGGGGTGTTGTGTTTCTTCTCCAACAGATGACAGTGATGCATATGCTACATCAGCCCTAAGTCCGGAGGAGAGACAAGAGGAGGAGGCGGAAAGTGAATGTAAGCATAAGCATTTATCATATATTATTTCACTGCTATATTTATTTTGAATTTGTAGACCCTATATTTTTTATTTTGTAAACAATGTGGAGTATAATGTAGGCCCCTTGACGCATATTCAAGATCAATAACAATATATTTTTTGTGATTCTCGGACAGCTGAAACAGACAGTGGCACTGAATATGCAGCCACAGCAGAGGATGAGGTGGAAAAAAAAGAAAGTAGGAAGATTTCATATGATGTTTTTTTACTTATATCTGGAAAGTGAATTGTTGTAACAAAACTAATTTTGTGTTTTTATTACAGCGGTTGAAATAGGGACACAAACAGAGCCCTCAGTTACACAATTCAGGGACCTTCGTCAGGCACTGCGAAATTTTGTAGAGGCTGCAAGAGTACTAGAGCATTCACTTCAATATCTTTAAGAAATTCATTGTATATATTTTTCTTTGTTTTACAACAATCATTTTATGAATAATTAAAAATTTATATTTATAATATCATGTGTCACTCCATTATTTTAAGGATTATCTTAAAGGGACATGAACATAAAATATATGTTTAATCATCTATAAATAGCATGCAATGTGGTAGATTATTATTTGGTTATAAATTTATATCTATCCTTTGATGTCAAACATATTTTTCAAAACCATATAGCTGCTCAATTATGTCTACATATGGATGCCTTATGTGATTGGCTTGCACATGTGCATTGTTATTTTAAAAAATAAAAATATCTGAGGGATAATAGAAGTGAAAATGATTAATGCTGCTTGAAAAGGTTTTGTCTATCGGCAAAATGAAATTACATATATCAGTTTGATGTCCCTTTAACATATGAAATGACATTTTTTTTAAATATAAAACTCAATTGAGTAATAATTCACATTACATGTTTTTAATATATTATTGATACAATCGATAATATATTTCATCAATCAAAAATGATTCATATGAATACATAATGAGATATGAAGAACAATGTTGATTTATTAAAAAAATTACAATGTTGATGAACATATCAAACAATTTAGTAATTGGACATAACAGGTATATAAATATATATATATATACACACAAACAGACATACAGGGGCCCATTTATCAAGCTCCGAACAGAGCTTGTGGGCCCCTGTTTCTGGCAAGTCTTCAGACTCGCCAGAAACACTAGTTATGAAGCAGCGGTCTAAAGACCGCTGCTCCATAACCCTGTCCGTCTGCTCTGAGCAGGCGGACAGGAATTGCCGTAAATCAACCCGATCAAGTACAATTGGGTTGATTGACACCCCCCTGCTGGTGGCCAATTGGCCGCCATTCAGCAGGGGGTGGCGTTGCACCAGCAGCTCTTGTGAGCTGCTGGTGCAATGTTAAATGCGGAGAGCGTATTACTCTCCGCATTTAGTGAGGTGTTGCAGACCTGATCAGCATTGTCGGATCAGGTCCGCAACACCTTTGATAAATAGGGGCCACAGTGTCTATCTCTCTCTCTCTCTCTCTCTCTCATTATATATATATATACTTTTATCTATATATCTATCTTTAACTATATCTGTATCTATATATATATATATATATATATATATATATCTATATATATATATATTTATAGATATAGATATATATATAGATATATATAGAGATATATATAGAGATATATATATATATATATATATATATATCTATATATATATATATATATATATAGATAGATATATCTGATTATATTAAATAAGATATGTGCAGATGTCAGGTATAGAGTTGAAATAATTAGAGTAAAATAATGCTTCATATAACAAATAGTCGTCAAAATTTAGAAACTGGTAATTCGCGACCTAAAACACCAAAATTTATCAACAAATTCGCTAACCAGTACGATGCTAATCGCGCCGTACTTGACGCGCGTGTTTTTAACCTTTTTCTTCATAAATTTGAGGATCGTATTAAGATTCGCAGCCGCGATGTTTGCCAAAGTTTAGCGAGCGTATAGACGCCCGCGAATGCAACATATTTGACGCTTTGATAGATGGGCCTGCTAGTATCATCTTATATATGTCTAAATGGCCTTAATGATATTTATCCATGGTTAGGGTTTGTTGGACTTGTGTCTTCCAGTTTGTGATAGGAGTTTGTGCCACATAAAAGTTTGCTTTTTATCTTACAGATGCTTTGGAGGGAGGTTGGTAATTATAAAGGTAAAGTTGTAAGGTAAAGCCGCTCTGCACTTACCGTGGGCCAGATGGAGTAAGCACATTTCAGAGCTACTCTTCCTTGGTAACCCTAGATGGCGCACAGGTCTAAGATCTTCCTCTGTAAGTGTTGTATGATTGGGCATCCCCACCATATATGTAGATCATCTCCAGTACCTCCAAAGGGCCCTCTAGCAAGTAGGTGGGTTCAAGTTAGATACTCTGTGTAGTCTACAGGGGACCCAATGCCATCTCGTCAGTAATTTAAAATATAGTTCAAATAGTGTATAGTTAGCCTAGTGTCTTTAATGGCTGTTGTCCAGTGTTTAGTCTCTATTTCCAATTTAAAATATTTCTCCCAGGCTACGATATTATGTATATTTCGTAATGTTGGGCAATCTAGTAGGCATTGATAGTGTACTGACATCTGGTCTCCCATATGGTCAAAGCTCTAGGCGCCACATGAACAAAACCCCAACTATGTAATAAGGATGGGAAACGCACCGTCTCAAAATCTAGCTTGGGAGGGACATTGTAGTGTAAATTCATCTCAGAATATGTAAGCCATTTAGATCCACTATATAGATCTCCCACCACTCTTATATTAATGTGGTCCCACAGTCTAGGGTTGGATTCCAAAAGTCCCTGTAAGAGGCCTCTGATGCCCTGGATTGGGGAAGGGTGTGGAGCAACCATTAGGGAGTGGCTAAGCCTGTGCTATATGGTTAAACAGTCTTTTATGATATTACTAATGAGAGGAATTGAAGCCATAGAGTGTTGTGGAATCCATATAAGGTCTGAAAGTAGAATGTCATAAGGAAGAGATGCTTGCTCTAAATCGCACCATCTAGGTCAATCACCTGGACCTCCCCATCCAGATAAATGCAAAAGCATAGCTGCCTTATAGTAAAGTTTTAGATTAGGTGAGCATAGTCCTCCTTTATCAATCAGTGATTGTATAATATTGCGTGATATAAGAGGGCAGGAGCTAGCACAGATATAGTTATTTATAAGGGAATGAAAGTTATCTATAAGAGCCATTGGCAATTTTAAAGGTAGACATTGGAATAGATCTGTAAGCTTTGGGAGCAACACCATTTTAAAGGCTGAGATACTGCAGATACAGGAAACCTCTTTGAATCTTGGGAGTGAAAGATTCTGCTAAAAAAAATTGTAGTTGATGGCTGTGGTTAATGGCCATTTTTCCTTTGATGCCTCATTCTTTGCTGTACAAGATTAAGACCTGAAGTTTCCCTCTTACTGTCTCTATTACTTTTTCAGTTGTGGGGATTTTTTTATGCCAGAGACAAAGTTTTTGTACCTGATCCATTTAGTTTGGAGGTCCTTCAGTCTTACCATGATTTGCCAGCTGCTAGGCATGGGAGGTATCAAAAAGACTGTGAATTTCATTTCTAAAATTTTTTGGTGGCCTAGATTTATGGAAGGTGTTTGTAAATTTGTTTTATTATGAAACACTTGTGCCAGGATGAAGTATTCTACCTTGGCTACAGTAGGCACACCACCCTTTGCCTATCACTGATGCTCATTGGGCCTGTGTTTCCATGGATTTCATTGTTGAATAACTCTTGTCTGATGGATTTGATATAATCCTGGTGGTGGTGGATCAAATACCCCATTTTATTCCTGCTGCTGGACTTCTTTCTGTTAGTACGACGGCTACTTTGTTCATTAAATACGTTTTTCATTTGCATGGTTTGCCACAGAATGTCTTATCTGAGAGAGGCTCTAAGTTTAGCTCCAGATTTTGGAACAATTTTTTTTAACCAGTCTGCACATTTCAAGATCTTTAGCCTCCAGAAATCCTCCCCAGACTTATAATCACACTCAGGTACAATATTTATTTGTTTTTTCCTACCTCCAGGATAATTGGGCCTGTCTGCTCCTACAGTTAAGTTTTGCCTACAATAACCATATCCATCAGTCATTAAGATGTCTCCATTTTACATGTTTTTTTATCCTGTGGTACTCCTGGATCTTCACTTTTTTTAGATTTAAATCAGTGCTTATCCTTTTTGACCAAGAATTTTCAAATGATTTGTGATGCTCAGCAACAACGAACAACAGAAATTGTTCACAGATTGGTTCCATTCTCCTGTTCCTGTCTATGCTTGTGGGGATCTGGTTTGGTTGACTGTACTGAATTTTAAACTGTGTTGTCATTCTAAGAAGTTGGTTCCTCACTTTGTGGGCCCCTTTCAGATCTCGGACATGTAAATCTTGTGTTTGTGAAACTTGATCTTCCTCCTAGTTTCAGAATTCATCCGGTTTTCCATGTGACCCAGGTCAAAAGATGTTGTGATAATCCCTTCCCTCAGTGTGTTATTCCCCCTCCTGTGGATAGTGTAGAATTTAAGGTCAATAAGATATGGTTCTGATGACAATTCATGGGGACTGGTTGCTAATGTTCATGCTCCAAGATTACTGAGAAGGTTTCATCATCAGCATCCTTCCCTGGTCTTGTCCATGCGCTGAGCTTGTACTTTGACAGGGGGATATGTCAGGCCCTCAAGCTTGGCCAAAGCCCTGCTGCACTTACAATGTCTGGGTGCCTTTGCACAACTGGGACCGCGAAGCTGGTAAGGCCAGATTCAGGAGGTGCACTGTCACTGGAGGATCCACTGCTGTCAGAAACAGGAGCTGTGCTAAGTAATGTCAGCTTTGCACGTCTGGCTCCCTAAATGCCCTTCTGTGCACGTTATTGCTGTCTTCATTTGCCTATGCGCTATCCTTAGCACCGTTTATATTCTTGATAGCTCTAATTGATCTTGGCCTTAAATTAAAGGTTTATGAACTTTGGAAACTGTGCCCTTTGAAACTGTGCTTTATCCCTCTGCTTTGATGCCTGATTTTGGGTTGATCGTCTATATTTGACCCCTGGCTTATTCACAGATTATTCTAGTTATCTTGATGACTGTTTGCTGTAAACAAACCAGGTAATTTGCTTATTACCTAGTAGTGGTTTGTCATTTGGGTAGTATGGGCAGTGCCCATTCAAATGACCCCAAATGTCCCATTATTATTATTATTTCTATTATGTTTTTCTTTATTTTCTTTTTCAGTCTCTTAACTATTTTGGGTAACTTTTGGTAGTGCAATTTTATTTTTATGTTTTTGCTTTCCTAAATAAAATCATGCATCCTTGAAGTACCACCTTAAAACACCTTTTATTTTCCTTCTTTTTCTCCCTTTCACCTAGATGAAACACAATTTATTTTATGATTCTTATTTGCTTCATTCTCTTTGTTGAAAAGCATCCCTAGGTAGGATCAGTAGCTTAGAGCTAGCTGCGGATTTGTGGCTGCACATATATACCATGTGTTCAGCTGGCGTCCAGTAGTACATTGCTGCACTTTCATTAAAGGATGCCAAAAGAATGAAGCAGAATTGATAATACAAGTAAGTTTGAAAGTTTTTTTAAAATTGTATGCTCTGTATGAATCTCGAAATAAAACAAATCGGTTTCATGTCCCTTTAAACTGCCACACGCAGCAATATTATTTGTAGACCCTACTTTCTCTTGCAAGGTGTATCCAGTCCACGGATTCATCCTTTACTTGTGGGATATTCTCATTCCCTACAGGAAGTAGCAAAGAGAGCACACAGCAAAGCTGTCCATATAGCTCCCCCTCTAGCGCCACCCCCCAGTCATTCTCTTTGCTGGCTCTAAGCACTAGGGTCTCTCTCGGGAGTGTAAAGTGAATGTGGTGTTAGAATTGTAGTTTTATTATCTTCAATCAAAAGTTTATTTTAGTTGAAATAATTTTTATTTTCTCCACTTCATTTCCACATTTCTTAGAACAATTATATACATTTCACCATTGAAATACATCAGGTAAGATAACATAACATTCACTTGACAAGATTATCCCCGACTTTAGAGTTTTCTCTTTATTTAGAGTTCGTGTACTTCACTCTTTATTGACTCTCATGAAGAGTATGGCAAATGGGCGTATCTTCTTTTCTCTAAGATAAGATTCTCGAATTAGAGGTCATCATATTGAACTGTGGAGTTATTTTCGGTGGTAAGTCCTCCCCCCTTTATTTCACCTTTGCAATCTCATATAGAATAGCGTTCCTAGTGAGGGATCGGGTAAAATGGGGGGTCTTTTCCTTTACATTTTCAACATAAACTATCAACAACTTTTAATACAAATATTTTAAACCAACAAATCAAAAATATAAAAGTATTTTTTTCATAGAGTTTTATGTTCAGGCACTACACACTTCATCCTTACAATATCTAAAGACTATTTGCTCATCTGGGGGAGCCTCCACCCGAGTCCCCTTCATCGTCCATTTTTTTATTATTTTCCATTATCCAATAGAACCAGACTTTTTGAAAAAAGTTTGTTATTTTAAATGGTACCGGTTTGTACTATTTACTCTCTAGCAGAAAAGTGATGAAGATTTCTGCTGAGAGGAAAATGATTTTAGCATGTTGTAACTAAAATCCACTGCTGTTCCCACACAGGACTGAGGAGTACAAGAAAACTTCAGTTGGGGGGAACAGTTTGCAGGCTTAACTGCTATAAGGTATGTCCAGTCATTTATTTCTAGACAAGACTGAGATAATGCTAGAAGACTGACAAGATCCCCATCAGGGGAGGGTAAGCTATGTTCACAGACTTAGTAAGGAATTGAATGCTTACATAATAGGGCTAATATACTGGTTGACACTTATTCAGGGCAATCGATTGTTTGGCTAAGGAAAAATCGTTTTGCAAGACACTTTGAAAGCCCTTTTGTTTTTTTTTCTGGGGTTATTACCACATGGCTGTTTTTTAGTCACTTAGGAGTGATTTACTAGGCCTCACAGCTCCGGAGTAGAGTGGGAGGGGCCTAATTGCCTCAGATGCACAGTTAGAATTGCAGAAAAGTTCATGCTGTTTCACATGGAGGGTCCTGCTGATGTTTGAGGGCCTAAAAGAAGCTATATTCCCCCAAATCTGATCCCTAAGGGAAGGTAGGGCCACAGCAAGGCTGTGGCAAGGTGCTGTAGTGATTTAACCAGGTGTTGGCTTTAGGCTGCTCCGGTTTGGGCATTAAGGAGTTAATCATTTTGAAACTTGGGGTGCAATCTTACGGCTAGATTTAGAGTTTTGTCGGTAAGGACCCGCGTAGCTAACGCCGGCTTTTTTCTGGCCGCACCATAAAAATAACTCTGGTATTGAGAGTCCACATAAAGACTGCGTTAGGCTCCAAAAAAGGAGCGTAGAGCATATTTAACGCAGCTTCAACTCTCGATACCAGAGTTGCTTACGGACGCGGCCAGCCTCAAAAACGTGCTCGTGCACGATTCCCCCATAGGAAACAATGGGGCTGTTTGAGCTGGAAAAAACCTAACACCTGCAATAAAGCCGCGTTCAGCTCCTAACGCAGCCCCATTGTTTGCTATGCGGAAACACTTCCTACGTCTGCACCTAACACTCTAACATGTACCCCGAGTCTAAACACTCCTAACCTTACACTTATTAACCCCTAATCTGCCGCTTCGTAAACCGCCGCTACTTACATTATCCCTATGTACCCCTAATCTGCTGCCCTAACATCGCCGACCCCTATATTATATTTATTAACCCCTAATCTGCCCCCCACAACGTCACCTCCACCTGCCTACACTTATTAACCCCTAATCTGCCGACCGGACCTGAGCGCTACTATAATAAAGTTATTAACCCCTAATCCGCCTCACTAACCCTATAATAAATAGTATTAACCCCTAATCTGCCCTCCCTAACATCGCCGACACCTAACTTCAATTATTAACCCCTAATCTGCCGACTGGAGCTCACCGCTATTCTAATAAATGTATTAACCCCTAAAGCTAAGTCTAACCCTAACACTAACACCCCCCTAAATTAAATATAATTTACATATAACAAAATTAATTGTCTCTTATTAAATAAATTATTCCTATTTAAAGCTAAATACTTACCTGTAAAATAAATCCTAATATAGCTACACTATAAATTATAATTATATTATAGCTATTTTAGGATTAATATTTATTTTACAGGTAACTTTGTAATTATTTTAACCAGGTACAATAGCTATTAAATAGTTAATAACTATTTAATAGTTACCTAGTTAAAATAATAACAAAATTACCTGTAAAATAAATCCTAACCTAAGTTACAATTAAACCTAACACTACACTATCATTAAATTAATTAAATAAAATATCTACAATTACCTACAATTAAACCTAACACTACACTATCAATACATTAATTAAATACAATATCTACAAATAACTACAATGAAATAAACTAACTAAAGTACAAAAAATAAAAAAGAACTAAGTTACAAAAAATAAAAAAAATATTTACAAACATAAGGAAAATCTTACAACAATTTTAAACTAATTACACCTACTCTAAGCCCCCTAATAAAATAACAAAGCCCCCCAAAATAAAAAATGCCCTATCCTATTCTAAATTACTAAAGTTCAAAGCTCTTTTACCTTACCAGCCCTGAACAGGGCCCTTTGCAGGGCATGCCCCAAGAAGTTCAGCTCTTTTGCCTGTAAAAAAAAACATACAATACCCCCCCCCCCCAACATTACAACCCACCACCCACATACATATCAGCCAATCGGATTGAACTTGATTCTGATTGGCTGATTCCATCAGCCAATCAGAATATTCCTACCTTAATTCCGATTGGCTGATAGAATCCTATCAGCCAATCGGAATTCGAGGGATGCCATCTTCGATGACGTCCCTTAAAAGAACCGTCATTCTTCAGTTGGACGTCGCCGGATGAAGATGGGTCCGCGGTGGAGGTCTTCAGGATGGAGCCGGTCCTCATCGGATGAAGATAGAAGATGCCGCTTGGAAGATGATGGTTGCCGGTCCGGATCTACTCTTCTTCCCGGATAGGATGAAGACTTTGGAGCCTCTTCTGGACCTCTTCAGCCGCCGGAAGATGGATCGCCAGCCCCCGCTTGGGTTGGATGAAGATTTTGGAGCCAGGACGGATCGGTGAACCTGGTATGGTGAAGACAAGGTAGGATGATCTTCAGGGGCTTAGTGTTAGGTTTATTTAAGGGGGGTTTGGGTTAGATTAGGGGTATGTGGGTGGTGGGTTGTAATGTTGGGGGGGGGTATTGTATGGGTTTTTTTACATGCAAAAGAGCTGAACTTCTTGGGGCATGCCCCGCAAAGGGCCCTGTTCAGGGCTGGTAAGGTAAAAGAGCTTTGAACTTTAGTAATTTAGAATAGGGTAGGGCATTTTTTTATTTTGGGGGTCTTTGTTATTTTATTAGGGGGCTTAGAGTAGGTGTAATTAGTTTAAAATTGTTGTAATATTTTTTTATTTTTTGTAACTTAGTTCTTTTTTATTTTTTGTACTTTAGTTAGTTTATTTCATTGTAGTTATTTGTAGGTATTGTATTTAATTTATTTATTGATAGTGTAGTGTTAGGTTTAATTGTAGGTAATTGTAGGTATTTTATTTAATTAATTTATTGATAGTGTAGTGTTAGGTTTAATTGTAACTTAGGTTAGGATTTATTTTACAGGTAAATTTGTAATTATTTTAACTATTTTAGCTATTAAATAGTTCTTAACTATTTAATAGCTATTGTACCTGGTTAAAATAAATACAAAGTTACCTGTAAAATAAATATTAATCCTAAAATAGCTATAATATAATTATAATTTATGTTGTAGCTATATTAGGATTTATTTTACAGGTAAGTATTTAGCTTTAAATAGGAATAATTTATTTAATAAGAGTGAATTAATTTCGTTAGATTAAAATTATATTTAATTTAGGGGGGTGTTAGTGTTAGGGTTAGACTTAGCTTTAGGGGTTAATACATTTATTAGAATAGCGGTGAGCTCCAGTCGGCAGATTAGGGGTTAATAATTGAAGTTAGGTGTCAGCGATGCTAGGGAGGGCAGGTTAGGGGTTAATAAATATAATATAGGGGTCGGCGGTGTTAGGGGCAGCAGATTAGGGGTACATAGCTATAATGTAGCTGGAGGCTCTTTGCGGTTGGCAGATTAGGGGTTAATTATTGTAGGTAGGTGGCGGCGAAGTTGTGGGGGGCAGGTTAGGGGTTAATAAATATAATATAGGGGTCGGCGATGTTAGGGCAGCAGATTAGGGGTACATAGGGATAATGTAGCTGGCGGCGGCGTGCGGACGGCAGATTAGGGGTTAATAAGTGTAGGTAGCTGGCGGCGACGTTGTGGGGGGCAGATTAGGGGTTAATAAATATAATATAGGGGTCGGCGGTGTTAGGGGCAGCAGATTAGGGGTACATAAGGATAACGTAGGTGGCGGTCGGCAGATTAGGGGTTAAAAAAATTTAATCGAGTTGCGGCGATGTGGGGGGACCTCTGTTTAGGGGTACATAGGTAGTTTATGGGTGTTAGTGTACTTTAGAGTACAGTAGTTAAGAGCTTTATGAACCGGCGTTAGCCCAGAAAGCTCTTAACTACTGACTTTTTTCTGCGGCTGGAGTTTTGTCGTTAGATTTCTAACGCTCACTTCAGCCACGACTCTAAATACCGGAGTTAGAAAAATCCCATTGAAAAGATAGGATACGCAATTTACGTAAGGGGATCTGCGGTATGGAAAAGTCACGGCTGAAAAGTGAGCGTTAGACCCTTTTTTGAGTTTCTCCAAATACCGGAGGTAGCCTAAAACCAGCGTTAGGAGCCTCTAACGCTGGTTTTCACGGCTACCGCCAAACTCTAAATCTAGGCCTTATTAAGGCTTTAGCTACATACTGTGAAAATTTCAGAAAGATTGCTGCATTTTTCACAGTTTTGTAAAATTGTGTGCTCTTTTTATCTCTTAAAGGCACAGTAACGTTTTTTTTTCAAATTGTGTTTTTTATTTGATTAAAGTGATTCCAAGCCTGTTTGTGTACTCTACTAGTCTGTTAAACATGTCTGACACTAAGGAAAATCCTTGTTCAATGTGTTTAGAAGCCATGGTAGAACCCCCTCTCAGAATGTGTCCCACTTGTACTGATATGTCTATACACTTTAAAGATCATATTGTTGCACTTAAGAATGTGGCCCAAGATGATTCTCAAACTGAAGGAAACGAGGGTAGCCCGTCTGCCTCTCCCCAAGTGTCACAACCAGTTATGCCCGCGCAAGCGACGCCTAGTACCTCTAGTGCGTCTAATCCTTTTACATTACAAGACTTAGTGGCAGTCATGGATAATTCTCTTACAGCCTTCTTATGTAAACTGCCCGTGTTACCTGCAAAGTGTGATAGCTCCGTTTTAAGAACAGATTATGAGCATTCTGACGCTTTGGTAGCCGTATCCGATATACCCTCACAACGCTCTGAAGTGGGAGCGAGGGATTTGATGTCTGAGGGAGAAGTCTCTGATTCAGGAAGGGTTCCTCCCCAGACAGATTCAGATACATTGGCTTTTAAATTTAAACTAGAACACCTCCGTGTTTTACTTAGGGAGGTATTAGCTACTCTGGATGACTGTGACCCTTTGGTGATCCCAGAGAAATTGTGTAAAATAGACAAGTACATAGAGGTCCCTGTTTACACGGATGCGTTTCTGGTCCCTAAGAGGATTGCGGATATCGTTACTAGGAAGTGGGATAGGCCAGTTGTCCCTTTTGTCCCCCCTCCTGTTTTTAAGAAAATGTTCCCCATATCTGACCCCATGTGGGACTCGTGGCAGACGGTCCCTAAGGTGGAGGGGGCTGTTTCTACACTAGCTAAATGCACAACCATACCAATTGAAGACAGTTGTGCTTTTAAAGACCCTATGGATAAAAAAAATTAGAGGGTTTACTTAAGAAAATTTTTATTCAACAAGGTTTTCTTCTCCAACCTATTGCCTGCATTATTCCTGTAACTACTGCAGCTGCTTTCTGGTTTGAGGTGCTGGAAGACTTGCTCCAGACGGAGACCTCATATGAGGAAATTATGGATAGAATTAAGGCTCTAAAGCTAGCTAATTCTTTTATCACTGACGCCTCTTTCCAAATAGCTAAGTTAGCAGCGAAAAAAATTCAGGTTTCGCCATTTTGGCGCGCAGGGCGCTATGGCTAAAGTCCTGGTCGGCCGATGTGTCGTCTAAATCCAAGCTTTTGAACATTCCTTTCAAAGGGAAGACCCTATTCGGGCCTGAATTGAAAGAGATTATTTCAGATATCACCGGGGGGGAAAGGCCATGCTCTCCCTCAGGACAAAGCCTTTAAAACAAAGAACAAAGCTAATTTTCGTTCCTTTCGCAATTTCAGGAACGGCCCCGCTTCATCCTCTCCGGCTGCAAAGCAAGAGGGTAATGCTTCACAGCCCAAGGCAAACTGGAAACCTTACCAGGGCTGGAATAAGGGTAAACAGGCCAAAAAGCCTGCAGCTGCCACCAAGACAGCATGAAGGGGTAGCCCCCGATCTGGGACCGGATCTAGTAGGGGGCCGACTCTCTCTCTTCGCTCAGGCCTGGGCAAGAGATGTACACGATCTTTGGGCATTAGAGATTGTAGCCCAAGGATACCTTCTAGAATTCAAGGACTCTCCTCCAAGGGGAAGGTTCCACATTTCTCGTCTGTCTACAGATCAGACAAAGAAAGAGGCGTTTTTACGTTGTGTAGAAGATCTACATACAATGGGAGTGATCCACCCAGTTCCAATTGCAGAACAAGGACTGGGGTTTTACTCAAACCTGTTTGTGGTTCCCAAAAAAAGAAGGAACTTTCAGACCAATCCTGGATCTCAAAATTCTAAACAAATTCTTCAGAGTCCCATCATTCAAGATGGAGACCATTCGGACAATCTTACCAATGATCCAGGAGGGTCAATATATGACTACTGTGGATCTAAAGGATGCGTATCTGCACATTCCTATCATCACCAGTTTCTCAGGTTCGCCTTTCTGGACAAGCATTTTCAGTTTGTGGCTCTTCCTTTCGGGTTGGCCACTGCTCCCAGAATTTTCACAAAGGTGCTAGGGTCCCTCCTGGCGGTTCTAAGACCGCGAGGCATAGCAGTGGCGCCTTACCTAGACGACATCTTAATTCAGGCGTCAACTTTCCAAAGAACCAAGTCTCACACAGAGATTGTATTGGCCTTTCTGAGGTCTCACGGGTGGAAGGTGAACATCAAAAAGAGTTTTCTCTCCACCTCACAAGAGTTCCATTCCTAGGAACCCTGATAGACTCGGTAGAAATGAAAATATTTCTGACGGAGGTCAGAAAGCTAAAACTCTTAACTACTTGCCGAGCTCTTTATTCCATTCCTCGGCCATCTGTGGCTCAGTGCATGGAGACAATCGGACTAATGGTTGTGGCAATGGACATAGTCCCTTTTGCTCGGATACACCTCAGACAACTGCAGCTATGCATGCTCAAACATCGGAATGGGGATTATGCAGATTTGTCTCCTCAAATTCAATTGGACCAGGAGACCAGAGATTCTCTTCTCTGGTGGTTGTCTCAGGATCACCTGTCTCAAGGAATATGTTTCCGCAGGCCAGAGTGGATCATCGTAACGACCGACGCCAGTCTGTTAGGCTGGGGTGCGATCTGGGACTCCCTGAAAGCTCAGGGCTTATGGTCTCGGGAAGAAAATCTTCTCCCGATAAACATTCTGGAACTGAGGGCGATATTCAACGCTCTTCAGGCATGGCTTCAACTAGCGGCGGCCAAATTCATCAGATTTCAGTCGGACAACATCACGACTGTAGCTTACGTCAATCATCAGGGGGGAACAAAGAGTTCCCTAGCGATGACGGAAGTAACCAAAATAATCAGGTGGGCGGAGGATCACTCCTGCCATCTCTCAGCAATTCACATCCCAGGAGTAGACAACTGGGAGGCGGATTTTCTAAGTCGTCAGACTTTTCACCCGGGGGAGTGGGAACTCCACCCGGAGGTATTTGCCCAGCTGACTCAGCTATGGGGCACCACAGAGTTGGATCTTATGGCGTCCCATCAGAACACCAAACTTCCTCTCTACGGGTCCAGGTCCCGGGATCCCAAGGCGGTATTGATAGATGCTCTAGCAGCACCTTGGTCCTTCAATCTGGCTTATGTTTTTCCACCGTTTCCTCTCTTCCCGCGTCTGGTTGCCAGAATCAAGCAGGAGAAGGCTTCGGTGATTCTGATAGCGCCTGCATGGCCACGCAGGACTTGGTATGCAGACCTAGTGGACATGTCATCTGTCCCACCATGGACACTGCCAATGAGGCAGGATCTTCTAATACAGGGTCCGTTCAAGCATCCAAATTTAGTTTCTCTACGGCTGACTGCTTGGAGATTGAACGCTTAATTCTATCAAAGCGTGGCTTCTCTGACTCAGTTATAGATACTCTGATTCAGACTAGAAAGCCTGTCACCAGGAAAATCTACCATAAGATATGGCGGAAATATCTTTGTTGGTGTGAATCCAAGGGTTACTCATAGAGTAAGATTAGGATTCCCAGGATATTGTCCTTTCTCCAAGAAGGACTGAAGAAAGGATTGTCAGCTAGTTCCTTAAAAGGACAAATATCTGCGTTGTCTATCCTGTTACACATGCGTCTGGCAGAGGTACCAGACGTTCAAGCGTTTGCTCAGGCTTTAGTTAGAATCAAGCCTGTCTGAATCTAGTTCATGGAGTTTGAATCTAGTTCTTTCAGTTCTTCAAGGGGTTCCGTTTGAACCTTTACATTCCATAGACATTAAGTTGTTATCTTGGAAAGTTTTGTTTTTGATAGCTATCTCTTCTCGAAGAGTTTCAGAATTATCTGCCTTACAGTGTGATTCACCTTACCTGGTGTTCCACGCAGATAAGGTAGTTTTGCGTACCAAGCCTGGTTTTCTTCCTATTGTTGTTTTATAACAAGAATATTAACCAGGAAATAGTTGTTCCTTCTCTGTGTCCTAATCCATCTTCGAAGAAGGAACGTCTATTACACAATCTTGATGTAGTTCGTGCTTTAAAGTTCTATTTACAAGCAACTAAGGATTTCAGACAAACATCTTCCTTGTTTGTTATCTATTCTGGTAAGAGGAGAGGTCAGAAAGCGACTGCTACCTCTCTTTCCTTTTGGCTGAAAAGCATCATCCGTTTGGCCTATGAGACTACTGGCCAGCAGCCTCCTGAATGAATTACTGCTCATTCTACCAGAGCAGTGGCTTCCACATGGGCTTTCAAAAATGAGGCTTCTGTTGAACAGATTTGTAAGGCAGCGACTTGGTCTTCACTGCATACTTTTGCCAAATTTTACAAATTCGATACTTTTGCTTCTTCGGAGGCTATTTTTGGGAGAAAGGTTTTGCAAGCAGTGGTGCCTTCCGTTTAAGGTACCTGTCTTGTTCCCTCCCTTCATCCGTGTCCTAAAGCTTTGGTATTGGTATCCCACAAGTAAAGGATGAATCCGTGGACTGGTTACACCTTGCAAGAGAAAACAGAATTTATGCTTACCTGATAAATTACTTTCTCTTGCGGTGTATCCAGTCCACGGCCCGCCCTGACATTTAAGTCAGGTAAAAAATTTTTTGTTTAAACTACAGTCACCACTGCACCCTATGGTTTCTCCTTTTTCTTCCTACCTTTGGTCGAATGACTGTGGAGCTAGAGGGGGAGCTATATGGACAGCTTTGCTGTGTGCTCTCTTTGCTACTTCCTGTAGGGAATGAGAATATCTTACAAGTAAAGGATGAATCCGTGGACTGGATACACCGCAAGAGAAAGTAATTTATCAGGTAAGCATAAATTCTGTTTTCCCTGTCTCTTCAATGTAAACGTATCATTAAGACATGGGCAACTGTAGTCCCCAGCCCTAGATAATAAAATAGAAGAGTACAACATATAGGGTCAGCTCCCACTGTCAACTAATTTTCTCTTACCCTAATATGTGCACAGTGATGGAGATTCCGTTTGGAGACACAAATATACAGGTTAGTAATGTTCTTCCTCTATTCTTCTAATGATTGATTTAAGTGATTAAACAGGATTCAAAGTTTAACAAATTGTCAATGTCAGTCATTGCTAATATTTAAAAAAAACATATTTCTTATGAAGAGAATCTGATCAAGTAAAAATGCTCAGAAAACTTCTAAATGTTTTTTTTTTTTAATCATCACAGCAAGTCAAACTGTTTATGTCAATACATCGTAACCTTTTAGAAATCAGAGAGGACTGCAACGCAAGAGTTGCAACGTTCAGGGGCAGAAAAGAAGTTAAAGCAACGTTAGTTGTTACACATTTCTTTTTATAAACATAATATGTTTTATTAAAAGAAACTGTTTGGTTTTCAACAGTTTAAAAATAGATGCTTTTGTGGGGTTGAAAAACAAGTAATTTAAGGATATTAAAAAAAAAAAAGAGAATTCAAATACTTGGTAATTCTGGAGTGCTAGTTGTAGCCTATTGTAAATAAGCTGCATGTGGTGAAAATATGTTGTCTTATAAATCTACTAAATGTGCTGTATTTCTCTGTATATTTTATACTTACAATGAGCAAGATTACAAGTTGTGCGGTACAGATGGAGTACCGCTCTTCAGGAATGGTGAGTACTGATTTTGAGGTTAGCAATAGGAATTTTTTTATTTTAATGGGCACTAAAACAGCTGAATGTCCTTTTAAGGGCAATGCCCATACAAATGCAGTTTCATGGCAATGGGTAGATTGTTTTTTTTTTTTGTTAGGATTTTTTATTTTGGGGGGTTGTAATGTTAGGGGGGACTTTGTAGTTTTTTTTGGGTAAAAGAGCTGTTACACTTAAGGCAATGCCCTACTATTTATTGATTAGGGTTTTTTTTTATTTTGGGGTGGCTTTTTTATTTTAAACGCAGTATTAGATTAGGAATATCTTTTTTATTTTGGATAATTTGGTTTTGTTATTTTGTGTAATTTTAGAGTTTGTTATTTTTTGTAATGTTAGGTTTGTTTGTTTTTTAGTAGTGTTAGAGGAGTTTTAATTATTTGTAATTTATGTTTTTCATTTTTGGTATCTTTTTTTATTTATTTATTTTTTAAATAGTAATGTTATGTTTACAGTTTAAGCTTAGGTTTTTTTTTATTTCACAGGTAAAGTTTTTATTTTTTATTTTAAGGTTGTTATATTGTAACTTTCATTTAAATTTAGGGGTGTTAGGTTTAGGGATTAATAGTTTAATTTAGTTTGTCGCAATGTGGGGTGACGGTGGTTTAGGGGTTAATAGCTTCATTTAGTGTTGTCGATGTGGGGGGACGGCAGTTTATAGGTTAATAGCTTTATTTAGTGTTGGCGATGTGGGGGGGGGGCGGCGGTTTAGGGGTTATTAGACTAGGGTTTTATGTTAGCTTGTTAGGTTTTTAAAAAACTTTCTTCATGGACTTCAATGAGGAATGCGTTAATGCGATCGCAATTTTGCAATTGCAGGTGCTTTTTTCCTACATTTTTTCTCCATTGATCTCTATGGGTTTGTGTTTGTATCAAGAAATCTATTGTTGCTGCAATAGATAGATGTGTGTATATATGTGTTTGTGCGTGTGTGTATGTGTATAACTCTGTGTATATTTGTGTGTGTGTTTGTGCATGTGTGTATGTGTATAACTGTGTATATGTGTGTGTTTGTGCATGTATGCATGTGTATAACTCTGTGTATATGTGTTTGTGCATGTGTGTATATGAATAACTCTGTATGTATGTGTGTGTATGGAAGTGATTTGCAAGTCCTTGTAAACATTTACTTTGTAAATGTCATGAAACAAAAAAAAATCACATTACTACCTTCCGAAAAAATATTATGGTCCAAAAAGGCCTAAAACCTTTGGAGTGGGGGTAGGGAGCAGCAGACTTTTTAGTGCCTAGGGCAGCACAAAACCTAAATACGCCACTGAAGCACACTTTAGTGAAGGCAATGCATTCCAGAAATGCAAACTCGAGGTCGCATTCGCATTGCGGAAACCTTGTAATTCCTGTGCACATTTGTGTGCGCTGGTATTATTCAGTGGAGCGCAAATATCTGGGGATTTTCTAAGGTATTATGTTCGGGTTGCACCAATTAGTCACTCAAAGGCCTACATGGACTGTGATGTTATTTATTGAGCGGATATGAACACGTTTTTTCATTTAAAACAGACTAAGTCATTAAAATGGTGACAGCCATTAATGTGCTGGAAAACCACTTAAAACAACTGCATATTAACACAACCATGTGCATATGCATATACAAAATGTAATTATAGGATCATTACAAGAAAGGACAATGATCACTTTAATTGGATTTACATCTTTAGCACAGTTTACGATTGCTGGAGTGCACCTATGACACCTCGGCCATGTTTTATAGACACTTATGACATGCTGCAGAGTGTGCAGAGGGGAACTGGAATAGTGATCTCCAGCCTCAATATACGTGTGCTGTCCTGGGGTCCAATGCATCTTACCATATGCTCACCCTGAAACTAGTACACTGAGAAAGTGTCATGTTGGAGACTACTACATAAAAGGGTGCGCATTATGATTATTTGTTAAACATGGCGGGGACATACTGTTTACTTTGATTATATTACGGATGCGAATATTACAAAATTAACATCAGTAAAATACAGAAATAGCTTCATGCACACATGGAAAAAAAATTACAGCACCTTTACAGAAATTTCTTTTGAGCGCTTGAACAATGTTCCAAACATATTCACATTGCGTGTAAACAAATACATTTATGTAATTAACATGCTAATATTAATCTTTCCTCTTACATTTGCTATGTAACATAATGAAGTGACCTCTATGTAAATACATAGGCCACTACTTGGGACGGATGTGTTTAAAGGGACAGTGTACTAAAATAGTTACACAAATCCTACTATAAATTTTTATTTAGTACTATTACATTGATTTGTATTATTTTAAATAATTAAACATTATCATAGTGTTATGAATTCCAAAAAATATTTTAATCAAATTGCAAGATATATCCAAAGACTTTAAGTTCAATTTATCAAATGGCCGGCGGACATGATTCGCTGTAGCCCGACATCACTAAATGAAATGCTGATGAAATGATTGTGCAATTCCGCCCCTGCACATTCGCGGCCAATTGGTTGCTAGCAGGGAGTATCAATCATCCCGATCCCGATAATTGCAGTCCGCCACTGTCAAAACCAGAGCTGGTAGTCAGACGAGCCGAGTCAGGAGCCTAAGCGAATAGTCAGACGAGCCAGAATCAGCAACAAAGAAAACGGCAGAGTCAGGAACAAGCAAGGATTAGGAACCAGGAAGGGTGTCAGGCAGCCAGATAATACACAGGAACTCTCACAAACAGGTCTGAGACAACGCAAAGGCAAAGCATACTGAACAGAGGCCCTTTAAATAATAAATGATGACATCACAATTCTGAGACTGCATCCTGTCTCACACGGATGATGCACACCAGTCTGGCCATAAATGAAGTGCAGGAAATGAGCAGCATCCCCCACAATGCACCATACTCAGGAAGAGAGGTGAGTAAAATGGCTGCCAGCAGCACATGGCAAACAAAACAGGGAAAAAACCCTGACAGTAGCCTCCCCTCAACGACCCCTCCCCCGCAGGAGGACAAAAGGCTTATTGGGGAAACGGGCATGGAAGGCACGGAGGAGGGCGGGAGCATGAACATCAGAGGAGAGAACCCAAGAACGCTCCTCCAGACCGTAGCCCCTCCAGTGAACCAAATACTGTACACAGCCCCTGGACATACGAGAGTCAATAATGCTGCTGACCTCATACTCCTCATGGTTGTCAACAAAGATAGGACGGGGACGAGGCAACACAGTGGTAAACCGATTACAAACCAATGGTTTCAAGAGGGAGACATGAAAAACATTGGAGATGCGCATAGCAGGAGGAAGGTCAAGAGTGTAGGCCACAGGATTAACCCGTCGGAGTATTCGAAAAGGACCAACATAACGGGGAGCCAATTTATTGGAAGGCACACGAAGGTTCAAGTTGCGATAGGACAGCCAAACTCTCTCACCAACCTGGTAGGAAGGCGTGGGCAGACGCCTACGATCAGCCTGGAACTTTTGGCGCTGCATAGAACAATGAAGGCAATCCTGAATCTGCACCCGCGTGGAACGGAGTTGCCGGAGATGCTCCTCCAAAGCCGGAATACCCTGAGACATGAATGAATCAGGCAACAAGGATGGTTGAAACCCATAATTCTCCATGAACGGGGATAACTTGGAGGAAGCATTAATAGCACTATTATGAGCAAACTCTGCCCAAGGTAACAGTTCACACCAATTATTGTGGTGATCTGAGACATAGCAACGGAGGAACTGTTCCAGAGCTTGATTAGACCGTTCCGCAGCCCCATTGAATTGAGGGTGATATGCCGAGGAGAAGGAAAGCTGGATCCCCATTTGAGCACAAAAGGAACGCCAAAATCTGGAGACAAATTGGCTACCCCGGTCCGACACTATCTCCTTGGGTAACCCATGTAAACGGAAGACCTCCCGGGCAAAAAATTGGAGCAAGCTCCTGAGCGGTAGGCAGCTTCATCAAGGGAATGCAATGTGACATTTTAGAAAAATGGTCAACCACTATAAGGATAACAGTATTGCCATTGGAAACAGGGAGCTCGACAATGAAGTCCATGGAAAGATGTGTCCAAGCAATAGGTTGAAGAAGACCCACAGGAAGACGTCGAGGAGTCTTATTCTGTGCACAAACTGAGCAGGAGGCAAAATACGCAGCAACATCAGAACGAAGACCTGTCCACCAGAATAGTCGAGTGACAGACCAAATGATTTGGTTCTTGTCTGGGTGACATGCGGCTTTAGGATAGTGGTAAGTGCAAAAGTTTAGTTTGAAGATTCTCAGGAACAAAGCACTTACCACTAGGTTTCTCAGGAGGTGCATTGGTTTGTGCAGCCAGGATCACCTCCCCCAAGGGAAAAGTCAAATTAGTACGTTTGGTAGCCAAAATATGGTCAGGAGGTATAACAGGAGTAGGTACAGACTCCTCCTTGGACAGAGGCGAAAATTGTCGAGAGAGGGCATCAGCCCTAACATTCTTACTACCAGGCAGTTAGGAGACCACATAATTAAACTAAGACAAAAATAGCGCCCATTTGGCCTGTCGGGGCGACAAACATTTTGCTTCAGATAGATACGTTAAATTCTTGTGGTCAGTAAGAATGAGCACTGGCACGCTAGTACTCTTGAGAAGATGCCTCCATTCCTCGAGTGCCAAAATTATGGCCAGTAATTCCCTGTCGCCAATTTCATAATTGCACCCCGCTGGAGACAATTTCTTAGAGAAGAAACCACACGGATGTAAGGGAACCGTCAGGCGTAGGACGTTGAGACAAGAGGGCACCTACTCTAGTCTCAGATGCATCGACCTCAAGAACGAAAGGCAGGACAGGGTTAGGATGAGCCAGAACTGGAGCGGCAGCAAAGGCAGTCTTAAGACTATCAAAGGCCTTAATGGCAGTAGGTGACCAATGGAGTAAATCATTCTCTTTACGGGTCATGTCTGTGATAGGTTTGACCAAGGATGAAAAGTTTTTAATAAACTTTCTATAGTAATTGGCGAACCCCCAAAAACGTTGAATAGACCGAAGACCAACTGGGCGAGGCCACTGCAGAACTGCAGATAACTTGTCAGGATCCATGGAGAACCCTGCAACGGAGATAACATAACCTAGGAAGGTAACTTGAGTCTGATGGAACTCACATTTCTCGAGTTTACAAAACAGGCCATTCTCACGTAGTCTCTGAAGAACCCGTGTAACATCAGAACGATAAGCCTCAAGTGTGAGTGTATGAGGATGTCGTCCACAACACACTGTACAAGTACGAGCACACAAGTACACCACAACACACTGTTGCAACATATCTCGTAGGACATCATTAATAAATTCCTGAAAAACAGCAGGAGCATTACATAGGCCAAAGGGCATTACAAGATACTCATAATGCCCGCTCCTGGTGTTAAAATGCTGTTTTCCATTTGTGGCCCTACTTAATCCTAAAGAGATTGTACGCTCCTCTCAAATCAAGTTTAGTAAAGACAGTAGCTCCCTTGAGGCGCTCAAAGAGTTCCGTAATGAGCGGAATAGGGTAAGCATTCTTAATGGTAAGACGATTAAGACCCCTATAATCGATGCATGGTCTTAACTCGCCACCCTTTTTCTTCACAAAGAAGAAGCCAGCCCCTGCAGGAGAGCAGGATTTGCGGATGATCCCCCACGACAGAGCATCGGCAACAAGCTCCTCCATAGCACAATTCTCTGCAACAGACAGAGGGTACACCCTACCCCGAGGAGGAATGGCTCCGGGTTGCAGGTCTATGGCACAATTGTAAGACCGGTGAGGAGGCAACATACCAGCACGCACCTTGTCAAAAACGTCTGGGAACTCTCGGTACTTCTCTGGCAATTGAGATACCGAAGAAGTGCACAAGACTTTAACTGGTTTCCGAAGACAAGTGGAAATACATTGCGGGGACCACGACAAAATTTCGGACCTGCACCAGTCGAGACTGGGATTGTGCTTTTGGAGCCAGGGATAACCCAGAACAACCGGAAAATGCGGAGAGTTTATCACCTGGAACTGGAGGGTTTCAAAATGGAGAGCCCCAACAGCCATGGACAACGGAGCAGTTTTGTGAGTAACTAGTGCGGGCTGAAGGTGCCTGCCATCAATGTCCTCAATAGCAAGCGGAACGGACCAAGGCAAAACAGGAATGGAGTGCTTGGATACAAAAGCACTGTCAATGAAATAGCCTGCAGCACCAGAGTCAACAAGAGCCTGAGTGACTATGGAGGAGTCCACCCAGGAAAGGACAACCGTGACCAAAGGTTTCTCCTTAAGCGGTTCCGAGGATGAGGATAAACCACCCAAGGTCTGCCCCCGACAGGACCTTAGATGTGAGCGTTTCCCGGCCGTGTAGGACAAGACTTCAAAAGGTGGCCCTGTAACCCACAATAGAGGCAGAGCCCCTCCCTCCTCCTAAAGGCCCTCTCCGCCACGGAGAGACGCGTGAATCCCAACTGCATCGGCTCAGCAGTACCAGGTGACTCGGGACCAGGAGGCATGTGAGGAAAGGGAGGCATGGGTGGGAATGAACACATAGGAGACAACGGAACAGGAGGCTTCCGCAAGCGCTCCTTGAAAGAGAGCCTCTCTCTGAGTCTGATGTCAATTAGGATCAAAAAAGACACCAATGCCTCGAGATCCTCTGGTAAATCTCTGGCAGCAACTTCGTCTTTAATCGCATCAGAGAGCCCATGAAAGAAGGCAGCAACAAGGGCTTTATTGTTCCAACCTTCCTCTGCGGCAAGTGTACGGAACTCAATAGCATACTGAGCAACATATTTTGTACCTTGCTGAATGGACATGAGTCGTTGAGCAGCAGAGGAGGAGTGAGCCGGAACATCAAATACCCTTCGAAAGGAGGCCACAAGTTCAGGGTAATTTGAAATCACATGTTTATTTGTCTCCCACATGGGATTAGCCCAGGCAAGTGCTGTGTCAGAGAGTAACAAGATGAGAAATCCCACCTTAGCTCTGTCAGAGGGAAACGCCTGAGGTAACTTCTCAAAGTAAATGCCCACCTGGTTCAAAAACCCTCTGCACTGAATAGGATCACCTCCATATTGCTGAGGTAGAGGTGCAGAACCGGACATGCTCCTGGTAGGCATAGGTACAGCAGCGGAAACAGGAGCAGCCATAACTTGCGGGACACTTTGGTCCAAATGTGCAGTGCGAGTCAGCAGGTTTTGCAGTGCTAGTGCAAATTGATCCAAGCAGTGATCCTGTTCATCCATCCTGGAAATTATGACAGGTAAAGGTGGTTTATTAGCACCATCAGGATTAATGGCCTTTGCGTAATGTCAGGGTGCCAGGAATCAGACTGAGACGAGAAGTGCAAAAATAATCACACCTTTTATTAATAGCAAAAAATAATAAAAAAAGTCCACAAGTCAAATAACAAGCCAGGAGTCAAAACCAGAGCTGGTAGTCAGACGAGCCAAGTCAGGAGCCAAAGCGAATAGTCAGACGAGCCGGAATCAGCAACAAGGAAAACAGCAGAGTCAGGAACAAGCCAGGGATCAGGAACCAGGAAGGACGTCTGGCAGCCAGGTAATACACAGGAACTCTCACAAACAGGTCTGAGACAACGCAAAGGCAAAGCATACTGAACAGAGGCCCTGATCACAATTCTGAGACTGCATCCTGTCTCACACGGATGATGCACACCAGTCTGGCCATAAAAGGAAGTGCAGGAAATGAGCAGCATCCCCCACAATGCACCATAGTCAGGAAGAGAGGTGAGTAAAATGGCTGCCAGCAGCACATGGCAAACAAAACAGGGAAAAAACCTTGACAGCCACCTAAAAGATTGCGGATAAGTTAAGGAGCAGCGGTCTTACGACCACTGCTTCTTTACTTCAGTTTCCGACAAGCAAGAAAAAACAGGGGTAGATTGCATCATTCGCTGCTTAATAAATCTACCCCTTTTCCTTTTATTAAGAAACAAATATACACTGTAGGTGCTTTAAAACAAACTGCAACCACATACAGGATACACTACACTGTTGTTTTTAAAAATGTCCCATTATTATAAACAAATAAAGACACAGATGTATTATCATTTGGAACATGTATTTAAACATTTGTAGTACAGCATATTTTAATTAATTCACAAGAAAATAAGGTTACACAACAATGTTCAAAGGGATTGTTGTGAGTTCCACCACCACCAAAATCAAGACAAAAATGCTGTACCTATTCAGTTTTGCAATATGACATACTTCCTCTCCATTAGGTCTTACAGTTAAAGGGATAGGAAAGTCAAAATGAAACTTGCATGATTCAGATAGAGCATGTCATTTTAAAGGGACACTGAACCCAAATTTTTTCTTTCGTGATTTAGATAGAGCATGCAATTTTAAGCAACTTTCTTTTTTCACTTGCTATCTTTATTTGAAAAAGAAGGCATCTAAGCTTCTTTTTTTGTTCTGAACTCTGGACAGCAATTTCTTATTGGTTGATTAATTTATCCACCAATCAACAAGAACAACCCAGGTTGTTCACCAAAAATGGGCCGGCATCTAAACTTACATTCTTGCATTTCAAATAAAGATACCAAGAGAATGAAGAAAATTTGATAATAGGAGTAAATTAGAAAGTTGCTTAAAATTTTCATGCTCTATCTGAATCACGAAAGAAAACATTTGAGTTCAGTGTCCCTTTAACCCCTTAACGACCGAGGATGTGCAGGGTACGACCTCAAAAAAAAGGCAGTTAACGCCTAAGGACGTACCCTGCACGTCCTCGGTGTGGAAAGCAGCTGGAAGCAATCCTGATTGCTTCCAGCTGCTTTCCGGTTATTGCAGTGATGCCTCGATATGGAAGCAATCCTGCAATAACCTTTGGTAGCAATCCAATGCAGAGAGAGCCACTCTGTGGCCCTCTCTGCACTGGAGATCAGTAGCTTTGCTCGTTGGTGGGTGGGAGCAGACTTAGGAGGCGGGTGGCGGCCATCGATGGCCCTGGTCATGTGGAGGGGGGCGGGATCGTGGGCGGGGATGGCCGGGGGAGGGCGGGCGCGTGCACGGGGAGGGAGCACGGGAGGGCGGGCGCGTGCACGGGGAGGGAGCGGGTGGGAACCACTACACTACAGAATAAGTAAAAAAAAATGATCAGTGAGGTGGTGGGGGTTTGTCTGTTGGGGGGGAAGCTACACTACAGAAAAAAAAAAAAAGCCCTTTTCTTTGCAAACTGGGTACTGCCAGACAGCTGCCAGTACCCAAGATGGCCCCCAATAAGGCAGATGGGGTGGGTTAGAGAGCTGTTTTGGGGGGGATCAGGGAGGTTGGGGGCTAAGGGGGGATGCTTCACTGCAGCAAATGTAAATATGCTAAAAAAATTAAAATACAATTTTTTAAAAACCTTTTATTTTAGTACTGGCAGACTTTCTGCCAGTACTTACGATGGCAGGGACAATTGTGGGGTGGGGGAGGGAAGGGAGCTGTTTGGGAGGGATCAGGGGGTCTGATGTGTCAGGTGGGAGGCTGATCTCTACACTAAAGCTAAAATTAACCCTGCAAGCTCCCTACAAGCTACCTAATTAACCCCTTCACTGCTAGCCATAATACACGTGTGATGCGCAGCAGCATTTAGCGGTCTTCTAATTACCAGAAAGCAACGCCAAAGTCATATATGTCTGCTATTTCTGAACAAAGGGGATCCCAGAGAAGCATTTACAACCATTTGTGCCATAATTGCACAAGCTGTTTGTAAATAATTTCAGTGAGAAACCTAAAATTGTGAAAAATTTAACATTTAAATGGTGGCATGAAATATACCAAAATGGGCCTAGATCAATACTTTGGGTTGTCTACTACACTACACTAAAGCTAAAATTAACCATACAAGCTCCCTACCAGCTCCCTAATTAACCCCTGCACTGCTGGGCATAATACACGTGTGGTGCGCAGCGGCATTTAGCGGCCTTCTAATTACCAAAAAGCAATGCCAAAGCCATATATGTCTGCTATTTCTGAACAAAGGGGATCCCAGAGAAGCATTTACAACCATTTGTGCCATAATTGCACAAGCTGTTTGTAAATGATTTCAGTGAGAAACCTAAAATTGTGAAAAAATTAACGTTTTTTTTTAATTTGATCGCATTTTGCGGTGAAATGGTGGCATGAAATATACCAAAATGGGCCTAGATCAATACTTGGGGTTGTCTACTACCCTACACTAAAGTTAAAATTACCCCAAAAAGCTCCCTACATGCTCCCTAATTAACCCCTTCACTGCTGGGCATAATACATGTGTGGTGCACAGTGGCATTTAGCGGCCTTCTAATTACCAAAAAGCAACGCCAAAGCCATATACTGTATGTCTGCTATTTCTGAACAAAGGGGATCCCAGACAAGAATTTACAATCATTTATGCCATAATTGCACAAGCTCTTTGTAAATAATTTCAGTGAGAAACCGAAAGTTTGTAAAAAAAATATTGTGATAAAGTGAATGATTTTTTGTATTTGATCGCATTTGGCGGTGAAATGGTGGTATGAAATATACCAAAATTGGCCTAGATCAATACTTTGGGATGTCTTCTAAAAAAAATATATACATGTCAATGGATATTCAGGGATTCCTGAAAGATATTAGTGTTCCAATGTAACTAGCGCTAATTTTGAAAAAAAGTGGTTTGGAAATAGCAAAGTGCTACTTGTATTTATGGCCCTATAACTTGCAAGAAAAGCAAAGAACATGTCAACATTGTGTATTTCTAAACTCAGGACAAAATTTAGAAACCATTTAGCATGGGTTTTTTTGGTGGTTGTAGATGTGTAACAGATTTTGGGGGTCAAAGTTAAAAAAAAGTGTGTTTCTTTCCATTTTTTCCTCATATTTTATAATTTTTTTTTATAGTAAATTATAAGATATGATGAAAATAATGGTATCTTTAAAAAGTCCATTTAATGGTGAGAAAAACGGTATATAATATGTGTGGGTACAGTAAATGAGTAAATGGAAAATTACAGCTAAACACAAACACCGCAAAAATGTAAAAATAGCCTTGGTCCCAAACGGATAGAAAATGGAAAAGTGCTGTGGTCATTAAAGGGTTAAAACTCTTTTAAATTCACTTGTATTTTCAAATGTGCTTCGTTCTCTTGGTGTCACTTGTTGAAAACGAATATGCACATTATCCTACACTAGTGGGAGCTGCTGCTAATTGGTGCCTGCACACATTTGTCTCTTGTGATTGACTAACTAGATATGTTCAGCAACCCAGTAGTGCAATGCTGCTCCTTCAGCAAAGGATAACAAGATAATGAAGCAAATTTGATAATAGAAGTAAATGGGAAAGTTGTTTAAAATTGTATGTTCTACCCAAATCATGAAAGAAAATTGTGGGATTTTCTGTCCCTTTAACTTCAACTAGGCCTCTGCTAGAATCTTTAAAGGTAAGGATATCTCAAGACAGTTCCAATAATACTAGAGACCTTGATTTGCTCGGTAATCTTCTGTAGTTCTTATTTTGTGGTTTTATAATCCATATGCAACATTTGTAGTTTCTTTACTTATAAAGTATATGGTCAGTCTATAGGTATCTGACATATGCATAATGTAAAACAAGGATTATCCTTCAACACAAACTTGTTTAGAATACTTTGTAATTTGTAGAGGAAATTAGATGGGACCAGGATGGACAATACTTGAAGCAGATGTTTAGGGAGAATCATAATTTTTACTGAATTTTACATTTCCAAGACATAGTTTTGGTTGACCATTCATTATTGAGTTGTTGGACTGATTCCAAAGGGGAATCAAAGTTTGGTTGAAAAAGTGTTGTCCTAGTTCCCAGCTCCTGAGCCTAACTAGGTTTGCTTTTCAACAAAAAATGCCAATAGAACAAAACAAATTAGGTAATATAAGTAAATTGGAAAGCTCTATAAAATTGTATGATCTATCTGAATCATGAAATGATTTTTTTTGGGTGTCATGCCCCTTTAATTTATTCTACTTGCTAGTAAAGCAGCTAAGAAGGATTTAGAGATTTGGCATATCTCAGTAGGTTCCTCCATTTCTTCATCTGAGCTTGCGCTATAGGAGCCTACTTTAGATACATTTGTGTGAGAGGTTGCAGGAGTATCTACTAGTTTGAAGAAGCTGTGAACTGAAGGGGTTACTTTGTTGAGTAGATTTAAGGTTTTTGTCATACTTTGATAGGCATTAAGGGGACATCTTGGGATATGTACAGAAAATGACAGAGTTAAATTTAAGTATAAAAGTGAGAGAGATTTAAAATGACAAGATGGTGAGTTCTCCGTTTTATTCTTAGAGGCCTCTTGGGTGTTGAAAGCATATCCTGTCACAATTTATCCATAGTGACTTCAGCAACTGCCGGCGGGCAACAGAGTGATATAGGACCAGCCCAGGATGCTAATCCTTTACTGCTACTTAGGATAATGTAATGTTGGATTACAAAGTACACACATATGAATAATGATGAAAGCCTGTTCTGTTTCCATACAGTAAATTTGCAGAGTATCCTAGTTTGAAGATTCTTGTACTGGCAGAATATAAAGTCTCCACTAGGGGCTTTCTATTTGATATTCTGAATCTTAGGGAAGCCAATTGTCTTCTACAAAAATACTAGATAACCAGCAAGTGACTACAGAATGCAAGTAGTTAGGCCATGTAATGGTTTCCCCAAAATTCTAGGTTTGGCTCAACCCTAGGCATCTCGTGCCCTATGCATTCCCATATTTTAAAAAAAAATCATCCAAACACTTATTTTATTCCCTGGCTGTTTGCAACAAGCACCTTCCCCCAACAGATATTAAAGGGATAGTAAACACCAAAAATGTTATTGTTTAAAAAGATAGATAATCCCTTTCTTTACCATTCCCCGGTTTTGCATAACCAACACTGCTATAGAAATATGTTTTTTACCTTTGTAATTACCTTGTATCTAAGCCTCTGCTGACTGCCTTCTTATCCCAGATCTTTTGACATACTTGCATTTCAGGCAATTAGTGCTGACTCTTAAATAACTTATCTATATGAAACACATGAACAAAAACCCTCTAGCTGTGAAAAACTGTCAAATGCTTTCACATAAAAGGCGGCCTTCAAGGGCTTAGAAATTAGCATATGAGCCTACCTAGGTTTAGCTTTCAACTAAGAATAACAAGCGAACAAAGCAAATTTGATAATAAAAGTGAATTAGAAAGTTGTTTACAATGACATGCCCTATCCGAACCATGAAAGTTTAATTTGGACTTTACTATCCCTTTAATACACAAAATTCTGCAAGTTTAATAAACCCCACTAGATTTGATAACACGCACGCAAAGTACTAATTTTATCCCTTGACAGCATAGGTAGAGCATTGATTTGAACTACTGTACATAGGCTGCTAGTAACTCAGTAATGAACAGAGATACGTAATTATACCTCTGGTATCATTTTATGCAAATAACAGCCACACCAAGATTTTTTGTGCTTGTAATAGAGCACTCTTCTTTTATCCCCTATGTGCCTTAGCACAGCAGTCATTAAAACCCATGTGTCAGTAGAAGCAGCGACCTAAACTCTCTGTTTCAGTACTTCTTTTCGTTGATTATTTTTTATCAGCATAGCGCCAGTAACACAGTTTGGTAAGAATCAATATTTTATTTTCTGCTTCCATTCCATCTCAATCACACATGTGCTGTTGAAGTCTCACTCCTGAATCCTCTACAAATATAGCCACCAACGGTTCCGTTGCAATAATGCATGATCTGCGGCACTTCGATCCGGCACCATATTTCTACAGGATGAAAGCATAGAACTCACATGAGACTTAAAAGCTGAACACTGAAATGCACTGGGTTTTTTTTGTATAAATTTTACTGGACAATCCATTAAAATGCTGAACTGTCCAGATTTAATAGAGGACACCTGGTAATCCAAGACATACTTGGAGTAACTATATTTTCTTAATATGAAATTAAATATTACAATAATTCCTAGAAATACAATAAGGATGACATTTTTTTTTTCTTTTTGACATACTTTATTGTGTATAGATAACACTCATAGACAAAACCATGGCACTTTTTCACTAACACTATACAAAAGACATTGTTAAAACAGATTTTTCTCTAACATGGCAGTGTATATGTGTTAGTTTTATCATCTAGTTTATAAATAGGAGCATTCCCACTACAGTTTGTTATAGGTGGAAATCTAGAGTTACCAGAACTCAGAATGAAGTATATTGCATGTTAAAGTCTTGTTAAGAGTATTTTATGAGGATAACATAGGATGAACAAATACTATTCACACAAAATCCCCTTTATCAGTAGGATATGAAGCACCCAATACAATCCCCAAATACCACAACACTGTTCTTATGCGATAATTACTTGTTATAGTTTAATGAGGGAATATGGAATGTTGTCTTATCTGCTCTGTGCTCTTCATCCGTTTTAAAATCTCAGACCCATTTTTTATGCTATCACTCAGTAGCGGACCTACTCAACAGAGGGCCCTGGTGCAAAAATGTTTTTGGGCCCCCCAAAGATACTTCGGTAGTAAGCAATAGTAACATCATTCCTGCTGCTCTGTATAATGATTATGAGGATGGATAGATGGACTTGCAAACTGCACTAATATAAGGCTCCCCTGCATTAGAATTGAAGATATTCTGCACATGCCATATGTATAGACTGGCTGCTATGGCCCCCTCAGCATCCGGGCCCTTGTGTCACCGCACCTGGTACACCAATGATAGTTCCGCCCCCTGATCACTGAATCATGTTAAATCACCTCTTGAAATGCAATTTAATAAATTTTTCATATTCTTGCATTCCCCTCTTTTTCTGAAAATGCAGCTATCTACATTTAGGGGAAGGAATTTTCTATGTCCCTCATTACCTTTTCATCCTTCAGAAAATATATTTTTAGGCTTTTTTTTATGTGACTAGTTTAAGTTATAGGTTAAAGGGTCATGAAACCCTAAATTGTTCTTTCATCTTTCATGATTTAGATTGAACAATTTAAAAAAATAAACAAAAAAAACCCTTCCCATATACTTTAAAAACATCACAGGCTAACATACTAGGGTTAAATTACAAGTGAGGCGCAAATGATTTTGCGCTGATGCAATTGAGTTTTTGGGAGCCATTTTTATTTTGCTGCTATTACAAGTGAAGCGACATCATGATTATGCTAGCGCAATCACCCTTTACGCTTCAATCCTTTCCGCGATCTCAGAGCTGGTTTACTGTTTTCCGAAACTAAAAACTTGCACAAAACACATCAAAAATACATTACAAAGTACAGTTACACTCATAATAGCACTGTCTAATAAAATTTATTTAAAAAAAAAATGCACAAAAAAGTTATATGGGCTGAAAGATGTATTTGTATGTATACAGTACAATATATATGTTTATATATGTGCACACATACACCAATGCATCTATATGTGTATACAAATACAAACATATAGCCCTTTGCCATTAAGCAAATAAAACATATTTACTGTATGCAATATTCATATTTAATAAAGATTTTAACTATGTATTTACTGTAAATATTTCACATTTACTAATGCGAATATGCTATTTTGTATGTGCGATGGGTGCTTTTTGGGGTTTTTTTCAACAATTTTTTCCCCCATTGACTTCTATGGGAAATGCAAAAAAAAGGCGATGGCATTTGCGCGATCTCAGGTGTTTGGTTATTTTTCCGCTTTTTTTTTTCTCCATTGATCTCTATAGGGGAATACATGCACGAGCACAAGGAAAATTGAGTTTGTTTTTTTGTGCTATTTGGTTAACGCTAGCGCAAATTACGTTTTTTTTTTTTTTTACTTGTAATAGGAATGCAACCCCTCAGGCCCAAAAATTAAAATCCAAGCGGAGTTTTCGCTTACGGAGAAAAAAAATACAGCGCCACTTGTAATCTAGCCCACTATAAGGTTAGGATATCCATAAAATCTGACTTAGTCGCCCATAATACAGATATGCAAAAACAAGAAGCTCTAGTTTGTTAGCTTATTCTATTTTGTTTTTTAATTCCTCACAATATTAAAGTTGCATTCCAAAGTTGTATGTGCTATTGTCTGATAAGCCAATTAGGAACAACATACGTGTGTATCCACCAAAACATGACTTTAAGTGTTGAAGAACAGCAAAGGGGTATGTCTGATGTTGGTCTTTATATGAATTAAACACATAGGAGTTGATCACAATCTATTGCAAATTAAAGGGACATTGTTCTCTAAAATGTTTTCCCCTTTAATGTGTTTCCAATGATTGATTTTACCTGCTGGAGTGTATTTAATTGTTTACATTCAACTCCTTTATCTTATTTTGTTATTAAAAATTGCTATATATATATATATATGGGTAACAAACGTCTTTAGAAAAGCTATGTTAATAGGAGAGAATAGCACTGATTAGTCTCCCAGTGAGGGTAGGAGGGAAAAATAGTTGTGCTCATTGAAGCACACAGCCATTTTTGGCATTTCAATAACTAACATATATAACATTAGCAACTCTTTTTTACTTGCAGGCTCAGCCCATTGGTATGGCCATCCCCTGGAGAACGATAGGTGATGGTTTTAATTGGCAAAAATAGCTATTTTAAATACAAAAAGATAAATAAAGGAACAATTTCCCATACATAATACTCTGCAGTATGTATAAGAAGACATTTGGAACTCATTAAGGGAAACAAATTTTATAGCACAGTGTCACTTTAACAGCTGCAGCTGAGCCATGTTTTACTTTTACGTGATCACAATCAGCCATTTTTATTGTTTATTATTTGGTACCACTTTTTGTCTTTATCTTTTGGTGAAAAAATGGTTCTATTCTTAACATGAGCCCGTCCTGTTTTTCTGATCAAAATCTAAATTCTCAATACTTGACTGCACGTTTATGGGAGACTTGTTTGACTTATGAAATTCAACAGCTAAAGAACAAAACTTTTCAACTTGAGTACCCCCAAAACTTTTTAGATGTGCAAAACACTGAAATTACCCACCAATAAATTAAATGAGATGTATAATTTAATAAGCACTTTTACACTAACAAAAATACATGAAAGCTTTAACCCAACAATAACAAATGCTCAGTATACTAATTATGCCCCTGTTGTAATCCCTTAAAGAGATACGCACATCTCTCTATGGTCTTGGAGCACAACATATTAATTGCACTTATGTCATTGATTGGCTTCACTACACACTATAAAAAAGATCAATGAACATACAGACCCTTCAGTCTGTGATGTAATCGCTAAAGCATCACAATCACAATTTAGAGCTTCAGGTTTATTAATGGCAGAAGCATTTTGTGATTGTGATCACTAGAAAAACACACTGACAATACCACAATAAAGTTTAGAGATCATTGTCAAGTAAAAATAAGCACGATTGTAATCATCCCCATAGTCACAAACAATCATTAGTTTAATGACAAGACTCTAAAGAGACTAACTTTTTTTTTTATTACATACATTGAAATGTACCTGACAATCATAATTCATTTGAAGCTTGTTTATAAAAATATGAAGTTGTGCTTCAACAGATTTTTTTAAATGTATTTACCTGCCATGTGAGTAAAAAAACTCTAGTTTGGTCAGTCATGTAAAAAGGTTGGCAGCCCCTGATATAATGTAGACTATGTAATATAAACTAGCATGCATTGGCAGTTGGCACTCTTTTATTTTAACATGTGATACAATATTTAAACTTACTGGCACTAATCATTAATATATAATCTTGTAAATAGAGTGTCACATAATGTTTATCTGTATTTTATGTGTATTTTTTGCATATTTGCATAATGTACTATTGAATTTCAAGTTAAATCTATAATATTCCATAAAAACATCAATTTTGCATTTCCCCATATAATATATAATTCTGCATAGTGAGAACTCTTTGCAATACACTTTCCTTATTTATTTTGCCTGAAAATTCTAGTTCTACTGCCCCTGAGACAATGGATTGCAATTCAGAATTCTGCTCTCCTAAATGCTGCACAGTGATTGTTTGATAAGTCCGGGAGCTCATTTATATTTATTACAAGTTTGCAACAGCAAAAGAGATAACAACAATGAAGTTTGTCCTTATACTGCAAAACCAAGCAAAATTTGTATTTGCAATGCAGTGATTTATTTCTGGCATACTTTTCTCAGTGCACAAAAACATAATTGATGTAAGAACTTACCTGATAAATTAATTTCTTTCATATTGGCAAGAGTCCATGAGCTAGTGACGTATGGGATATACAGTCCTACCAAGAGGGGCAAAGTTTACCAAACCTCAAAATGCCTATAAATACACCCCTCACCACACCCACAATTCAGTTTAACGAATAGCCAAGTAGGGGGGTGATAAAGAAAGGAGTAAAAAGCATCAACAAAGGAATTTGGAAATAATTGTGCTTTATACAAAAAAATCATAACCACCATAAAAAGGGTGGGCCTCATGGACTCTTGCCAATATGAAAGAAATGAATTTATCAGGTAAGTTCTTACATAAATTGTTTTCTTTCATGTAATTGGCAAGAGTCCATGAGCTAGTGATGTATGGGACTCCACACAAGAGTCACTAGAGAGGGAGGGATAAAATAAAAGCAGCCATTTTCCGCTGAAAAAATTAATCCACAACCCAAAAAACAGGTTTATTCTCATAAATGAAAGCAGAAGAATCAAACTGAAACAGCTGCCTGAAGAACTTTTCTACCAAAAACTGCTTCTGAAGAAGCAAATACATCAAAACGTTAGAATTTAGTAACTGTATGCAAAGAAGACCAAGTTGCTGCTTTGCAAATCTGATCAACTGAAGCTTCATTCTGAAAAGCCCATGAAGTAGAGACTGACCTGACTCCAAATAAGCTTGATGAATCAAAAACTTTAACCACGAAGCCAAGGAAACAGCAGAAGCCTTCTGACCTTTCCTAGAACCAGAAAATATAACAAATAGACTAGAAGTCTTCCTGAAATCTTTAGTAGCTTCAACATAATATTTCAAAGCTCTTACCACATCCAAAGAATGAAAGGATCTCTCCAAAGAATTCTTAGGATTAGGACACAAGGAAGGGACAACAATTTCTCTATTAATGTTGTTAGAATTCACAACCTTAGGTAAGAATTTAAATGAAGTCCGCAAAACCGCCTTATCCTGTTGAAAAATCAGAAAAGGAGATTCACAAGAGAGAGCGGATAATTCAGAAACTCTTCTAGCAGAAGAGATGACCAAAAGAAGCAACACTTTCCAAGAAAGTAGTTTAATGTCTAAAGAGTGCCTAGGCTCAAACGGAGGAGCCTGCAAATCCTTTAAAACTAAATTAAGACTCCAGGGAGGAGAGATTGATTTAATGACAGGCTTGATACCAGAGCCTGCACAAAACAATGAATATCAGGAAGTTTAGCAATCTTTCTGTGAAATAAAACAGAGCAGATATTTGTCCTTTCAAGGAACTTGCAGACAAACCTTTATCCAAACCATCCTGAACATAGTATTAATCACTGAGTCAGAGAAACCTCTATGACTAAGCAATAAACGTTCAATCTCCATACCTTCAAATTTAATGATTTGAGATCCTGATGGAAAAACGGATCTTGAGATAGAAGGTCTGGCCTTAGTGGAAGTGGCCAAGGTTGGCAACTGGATATCCGGACAAGATCCTCATACCAAAACCTGTGAGGCCATGCTGGAGCTACCAGCAGCACAAACGATTGCTCCATGATGATCTTGGAGATCACTCTTGGAAGAAGAACTAGAGGCGGGAAAATATAAGCAAGTTGATAACACCAAGGAAGTATCAATGCATCTACTGCTTCCGCCTGAGGATCCCTGGACCTGGACAGGTACCTGGGAAGTTTTTTGTTTAGATGAAATGCCATCAGATCTATTTCTGGAAGCCCCCACATCTGAACAATTTGAGAAAACACATCTGGGTGGAGAGACCATTCTCCCGGATGTAAAGTCTGACGACTGAGGTAATCCGCTTCCCAATTGTCTATACCTGGGATATGAACCGCAGAAATTAGACAGGAGCTGGATTCCGCCCAAACAAGTATCCGAGATACTTCTTTCATAGCTTGAGGACTGTGAGTCCCACCCTGATGATTGACATATGCCACAGTTGTGACATTGTCTGTCTGAAAACAAATGAACGGTTCTCTCTTCAACAGAGGCCAAAATTGAAGAGCCCTGAGAATCGCACGGAGTTCCAAAATATTGATTAGTAATCTCGCCTCTTGAGATTTCCAAACTCCTTGTGCTGTCAGAGATCCCCCAAACAGCTCCCCAACCTTAAAGACTCCCATCTGTTATGATCACAGTCCAGGTTGTGATATCCTTGTATAATCCCTGCACCATTGGTTTAGCATACAAACTGGAGAGGTCTCATATGAAAACGAGCAAAGGGGATTGCGTCCAATGCTGCAGTCATGAGACCTAAAACTTCCATGCACATAGCTACTGAAGGGAATGACTGAGACTGAAGGTTCCGACAGGCTTCAACCGATTTCAAACGTCTCTTGTCTGTTAGAGACAAAGTCATGGACACTGAATCTATCTGGAAACCTAAAAAGGTTACCCTTGTCTGAGGAATCAAAGAACTTTTTGGTAAATTGATCCTCCAACCATGTCTTCGAAGAAACAACACTAGTTGATTCGTGTGAGATTCTGCAGAACGTAAAGACTGAGCGAGTACCAATATATCTTCCAAATAAGGAAACACCGCAATACCCCGCTCTCTGATTACAGAGAGTAGGGCACCTAGAACCTTTTGAAAAGATTCTTGGAGCTGTCACTAGGCCAAAAGGAAGAGCAACAAATTGGTAATGCTTGTCTAGAAAAGAGAATCTCAGGAACTGATAATGATCTGGATGAATCGGAATATGAAGATATGCATCCTGTAAGTCTATTGTGGACATATAATGCAAAATAGTCCTTATAGTCACCATTTTGAAAGTTGGTACTCTTACATATCGATTCAAAATCTTTAGATCCAAAACTGGTCTGAATGAATTCTCTTTCTTTGGGGCAATGGATAGATTTGAATAAAACCCCAGACCCTGTTCCTGAAACGGAACTGGCATGATTACCCCTAATAACTCCAGGTCTGAAACACACTTCAGAAAAGCCTGAGCCTTTACTGGGTTTCCCGGAATGCGTGAGAGAAAAAATCTTCTCACAGGCAGTCTTACTCCGAATCCTATTCTGTACCCCTGAGAGACAATACTCTGAATCCAATGATTTTGAACCGAATTGATCCAAACATCTTTGAAAATTTTTAATCTGCCCCCTACCAGCTGAGCTGGAATGGGGGCTGCACCTTCATGCGGACTTGGGGGCTGGTTTTGATCTCTTAAATGGCTTGGATTTATTCCAATTTGAAGGTTTCCAATTGGAAGCAGATTCCTTGGGGTAAGGATTCGGTTTCTGTTCTTTATTTTGCCTAAAGGAACTAAAATGGTTAAAAGCTTTAGATTTACCCTTAGGTTGTTTATCCTGAGGCAAAAAACTCCCTTCCCCCCAGTAACAGTTGAAATTATTGAATCCAACTGAGAACCAAATAATTTATTACCTTCGAAAGAAAGAAATAGCAATCTGGATTTAGAAGTCATATCAGCATTCCAAGATTTGAGCCACAAAGCTCTTCTAGCTAAAATAGCTAAAGACATAGATTTAACATCAATTTTGATAATAGAAAAAATGGCATCACAAATGAAATTATTAGCATGTTGAATCAACTTAACAATGATAGACAAATCATCATCCGATACGTGTTGCGCTAAAGTATCCAACCAAAAAGTTGAAGCAGCTGCAACATCAGCCAAAGAAATTGCAGGCCTAAGAAGATGACCTGAATATAAATAAGCATCCCTTAGATAAGATTCAAGTTTCCTATCTAAAGGATCTTTAAAAGAAGTAGTACGTTTAGCAAAGAGTAGAGATAGCCCCATCAACTTTTCCCAAAACTCCTATCTAACTTCTGGCAAAGGATACAATTTTTTAAACCTTGAAGAAGGAATAAAAGAAGTACCAGGCTTATTCCGTTCCTTAGAAATCATATCAGAAATAGCATCAGGAACTGGAAAAACCTCTGGAATAACCACAGGAGGTTTATAAACAGAATTTAAACGTTTACTAGTTTTAATATCAAGAGGACTGACTAGTTTCCTCCATATCCAATGTAATCAACACTTTTAACAAAGAACGAATATACTCCAATTTAAATAAATAAGAGGATTTATCAGTGTCAATATCTGAGTCAGGATCTTCTGAATCAGATAGATCCTCATCAGAGAAGGATAATTCAGTATGTTGCTTGTCATTTGAAATTTCATCAACCTTATGAGAAGTTTTAAAAGACCTTTTACATTTATTAGAAGGCGGAATGGCGGACAAAGCCTTCTGAATAGAATCAGAAATACATTCTTTTAAATTTACAGGTATATCATGTGCATTAGATGTTGAGGTTACAGCAACAGGTAATGAACTACTACTGATGGATACATTATCTGCATGTAAAAGTTTATCATGACAACTATTACAAACCACAGCTGGAGGTATAATCTCCAAGTTTACAACAAATGCACTTAACTTTGGTAGAACTGTTATCAGGCAGCAGGGATCCAGCAGTGAATTCTGAGACAGGAACAGATTGAGACATCTTGCAAATGTAAGAGAAAAAAACAACATATAAAGCAAAATTATCAATTTCCTTATATGGCAGTTTCAGGAATGGGAAAAAATGCAAACAGAATAGCCCTCTGACATAGAAAAAAGGCAAGAGGCAAATAGGAATGGGGTCTAAAATAATGAAAATATTTGGCGCCAAGTATGACGCACAACAAACCGCAAAAAAATTTTGCTGCCAAAAAACGTCCGGAAACGACACACTCGCGTCATAAATGACGCAATCTTGTGAAAGGAAATGACGAATTTGCGTCAACAAATGTAACTTTGTGCCAAAAAAATCTTGCGCCAAGAATGACGCAATAAACTTTAGCATTTTGCGCCCTCGTGAGCCTAATTCTGCTCGCGATTTAGAAAAATGACAGTCAATTGAAAAAAGACTACACCCCAGGTAAGAAATAAATTTATAAAAAATGCATTTCCCAAATATGAAACTGACAATCTGCAAAAGGAAATATACTGAAACCTGACTCATGGCAAATATAAGTACAATACATATATTTAAAACTTTATATAAATACATAAAGTGCCAAACCATAGCTGAGAGTGTCTTAAGTAATGAAAACATACTTACCTGAAGACACCCATCCACATATAGCAGATAGCCAAACCAGTACTGAAACAGTTATCAGTAGAGGTAATGGAATATGAGAGTATATCGTCAATCTGAAAAGGGAGGTAGGAGATGAATCTCTACGACCGATAACAGAGAACCTATGAAATAGATCCCCGTGAGGAAAACCATTGCATTCAATAGGTGATACTCCCTTCACATCCCTCTGACATTCACTGTACTCTGAGAGGAAACGGGCTCCAAAAATGCTGAGAAGCGCATATCAACGTAGAAATATTAGCACAAACTTACTTCACCACCTCCATAGGAGGCAAAGTTTGTAAAACTGAATTGTGGGTGTGGTGAGGGGTGTATTTATAGGTATTTTGAGGTTTGGGAAACTTTGCCCCTCCTGGTAGGAATGTATATCCCATACGTCACTAGCTCATGGACTCTTGCCAATTACATGAAAGAAACATACATAGGTTTGAATGTAAAAAATAAAATAATAGTGAAGCATAAACATATACACTGTGTTGTATGTAAGTGTAGCATTCTTAATAAAAGGAAACTAGTATTGAAAATTTAACCTGCTGATCACCAGTAGGTGAAACATGTTCGATGCTTGGGCACTTTTAGAAAAAAAGCAATATCCATAGTGACAAATTACATATTTTTCCATGGATATATAAATAATATATTTTAAGAACTTACATTATATTTTTTCTATCCTTACCGCTATTTATTAAGCAGGTATCACCTTTAATAAACTATATTCCTGTTTGCAAAATACTCTCACATTTAGCAGCAAGTAAGACTGGGAAACCCTTTTATTTGTAGCTGCCTTAATAAAGTGTTTGAAAACAGATATATTAGCATGAAACAAAATAGGAGGTAAAAATAGAACTGTAAGAGCTTTTGGCTCCTATATCAGCCTGCCAGTGTGGAGCTTATTTATGCGGTTTCTGAGCCCTTGTGGCACACGGTTTTGCCTGCACGCCGCAACTTAAAGGCACAGTCCAAATTAAACTTTCATGGTTCAGACAGAACATACGAATTCAAACTTCTTTCTAATTTACTTCAATTATCTAATTTGCTTTGTTCTCTTGGTATTCTTTGTTGTAAAGCATACCTAGGTAGACAAGGAGCAGCAATGCCTTACTGGGAGCTACTTGCTCATTGGTGGCTGCACATATATTCCTCTTGTCATTAGCTCACCCGTTTTGCTCAGCTAGCTTCTATAGTGCATTGCTACTCCGTCAACAAAGGATACCAAGAGAAAGAATTGATAGTGGAGTACACCTAGCGCCTACTAACTAAGACCTCTGGCTTTGATAATTTGACACCTAGTTGTCAAAATGGAAAGATGAAACTAATAAGGTATACCAAAGCGCCAACTATACGAAGGCTGGGTCTGGACCAAATGCAATATTATCTCTTTGTGACCGAAACGCGTGGACTGGTAAGCACAATTTCATTTTCTATTGATCTAAAAACAATCTACACAATCTTTCTTTCTTTTACAGAAGGATCATCCAGGGATTATAACAAAATATTTGCCAAGAAAATAGAATTTTGGAAAACGTCTAGCAAGTACGGACACTGCTATTCAGTATAAAACACTTGGAAAATCACCATAACTATTGCTCTTAGGATTCACAACACTTTAAGGATTATTGTTTTTTCTTAAAGAGACACACTACTTATTATAATTTATTGGTGGATTATTTTTTCTATTAAGTTTTCACTGTTGGACTATTTTTTGGACCATTATTTACATTTATATAAGTCACTATTTGAACACACCATAATGTTTTTGTAAATTTTTGGTTTTTCATTTTTCACAATCTTTGTTCTTAAAGGGCCACTAAACCCAAAATCTTTCTTTCATGATTCAGATAGAGAATAGAAATTTAAACAACATTACAATTTACTTCCATTATTTATTTTGCTTCATTTTTTAAATATCCTTAATTGAAGAAAAAGCAATGCACATGGTGAGCCAATCACACAAGGCTTCTATGTGCAGCAACCAATCAGCAGCTAGTGAGCATATCTAGATATGCTTTTCATCAAAGAATATCAAGAGAATAAAACAAATTAGATAATATAAGTAAATTAGAAAGATGTTTAAAATTGCATTCTCTTTCTAAATCATAAAAGAAAAAATGTGGGTGGAATGTCCCTTTAATTCACGTTTTTTGAAGATCAACCTATTTTTTTGACCATTAATCATTTTTGTATACTAATTTTTGCACACAACGTTTTTGATACACATTTTTTACATTGGCATATTGCTGTCACAATATGTTTTACTTGACAATGCGTATGTGTTAAACACACAGTTAAAGGTCTTACTCAGAGCCTTACACATTAGTTACTATTGGCAATATTTAGGAGCATTGCATAAAATCGAGAACATTATTGGTTAGATAATATTATACAACTGACTAATATATTTCACCTATTATGTGTATGTGGTAAACACAAAGTTGAATTTTTGTTGTGAGCCTTATACTTAATTTGGAATTTTTTAGGAATATTTTTTAAGAGCAATGTTTGCACAATTTTAAAGGCCATATCTGCTATATAACTATTTGTTTTAACTATTCATTTAGCTATTATTGCTGTATAAATTTGTGTATGTGGTAAACACAAAGTTGAATTTCTGTTGTGAGCCTTATACTAAATTTGGAATTTTTTAGGAATATTTTTAAGAGCAATGTTTGCACAATTTTAAATGCTATATCTGTTACATAACTATTTGTTTTAACTATTCATTTAGCTATTATTGTTGTATAAATGTGATTGTTTATACATGGATCCATGTTTTTTAACTTCTTTGTGTACTCAATAAATTGTTTATTGTAATCGTTTGATAATATTGCATTTGGTCCAGACCCAGCCTTCATATAGTTGGCGCTTTGGTATACCTTATTAATACCAAGAGAAAGAAGCAAATTTGTTAGCTCCCAGTAGTGCACTGCAGCTCATGAGCCTATCTAGATAGGCTTTTCAGCAAAGGATACAAAGAGAACAAAATACATTTGATAACAGTAGCACATTGAAAAGTCTGTCTGAATCATGAAAGTTTAATTCTGTATTTCATGCTATTATAATTGCTGCATGGCTACTGTCTGTTCCTGTTTACTAACACATGAGCCAGAAAACAAAAGTGCTATTCTGAATTATAGCTGGCAAGTACTGATTAAAAAGATGAATACGATGAAATTAGGTTATGAGATCAGAGAGATACAGCAGCTGTTTTATTACCGTTTCATTCCGAAGGAAAAAAAAGTAGTAATTCAGCTTTATATCTGACTTCATAAGTGTTGCCTAAAGAAATATTAGTGTCACCATTAATTATTTCACTGTCTTGCACGTATAATATATCTGATTATATTGCTTTAAGTATTTAATGGTAGCAAATTGACCTATTTAATTCCTTTAAATGGCTTATTTCATTAGATAAAAAGTTAAATATAATCTCTTAGCTTGCTTAGTAAATCAGGAAGCAAAGGAGCAGCTTTTCCTTTGAAGTGTTGATACGAGGCACCTATAATAGCTGCAGTCAGTTTATTGCCCATGCTCAGTAGAGGACTTTTGCTGTGAAATTATGTGACAGTAGAACTTAAGTTCTGTGTAAGTTATTTTATAGAGTTGCAGGCAGTGACACAATGAGTATTTGTATGTGTTCATTTAGCAAGAAAAAAAGTAAGTTATTTGCTGTTTCTTTTTATGTCTACTTTGAATTAACATGTTTTTTTGTTTTGTTTTTTTACTTGATTGAAGTTGATTACTGTTATATAGATGCACCGGGCAATACAACTTTGACTCATAATGCACTTTTAAAGATATGATAAATCTATTTAAACTATGAAAAAATTACATAATATTTACTGTCCCTTAAAATTAACCTGTTAATTAAGAGCTGATAAACTAAATAATGTTTATTAGAAGTCTATAATTCTGGATGATGTTGCTAAGCATAATTATATCTACCTTTTCTTAGATATCATTTAAACAGCCAGTTAGGCCACCTATCAGCAGGTAGCACCTGTGCTTGATAAACCCTTCAACAAAGGATAACAAGAGAAGGAAGCAAATTAAATAATAGAAGTAAATTTGAAAGTTGTTTGAAATTGTATGTTCTTTTTGAATGTCTAATTATGGACTTTACTCTCCCTTTAATTTCTTATGTATACCTTTTGGAAAACATCCCTAGATAGGCTCAGGAACAGCAATGCACTGCTGGGACCTAGCTGGTTATTGGTGGCTACACAGATATGCCTTTTGTCATTGACTCACCAGCTAGCTCCCAGTAATGCATTGCTGCCCTGGAGCTGACCTTACAGGGGTTAAACATATAGCTATATGCAGGTAACAGTACAATAATAAAATGCTCTAACACAGAGTATTTTCTTTCTCACTTTTATATCCTTTTAATAAAAGCACTTTATGGAGCGGTCAAAAGAGTTTAATCGAGGCTGAGATATATGTGATGAGCAAGAGGATTTACTCGCTACTATGCGTGGATGGGTGGGGACAGACTTGTGTATCTCAAAGGCACCAAAAAAAACCTTTAATTACATCAGATCCAGTAATAACCATAATACTGTCTGATTCTGTTGCTGAGACTGTTCTTAACCCTTTCACAGCAGCAGCCATCACAAAGGGGCAGATATTATGCTCCTTAAGGCTGTGACACACTGCAAGCGGCGCACAGCGTGATGATGCGACTGGGTGCACTCAGTGTGTCCTGCCTTTTCATCTCTGCGCGCTCAGCCACGTCAGGTCGCGTAGTTGAGCGTTCAGAGTTGAAATATTTGAACTTCAGGCGCGATGCGAAGCAGCTGCTTCGCCCTTGCGCTGCATCGCTTGCAGTGTGTCACAGCCTTTACCCTGAGCCCAATGTATGTGTGCATAGAAATCTTATGCTGAAAGGTTTTACCCAAAATGAGCTACTGTAAGCTTCTGAATTTGAACCTAAGCCCATGCAAAATATTTGTACAGAAACATTTACTGCACTTAGTGCACAGCAAGCTCAATTTATAATTTATGTTAAATATCTTATTTAAACTGTAACAAAATCTTCACAAGAACAGTTATAAAAAAACAGTCAATAAAGGGACCCTAGGAATCCGTGATTCCACTATGAACGGAGGAATTCTATTAATCCCCTCACCCCTCAGGGCATAAGTATTTGGAGCTGGGAATATAGATCTCAAAGATACAGTATCTTAAAAGCATTTAAAACTTGCAATATGTTGCACAATGTGCCAAAAAAGGGACAAACAGAAATAAGCCACTTGAAAACCCCAGTTAGTATTTTTCTTTTACCTCCCTTAAGAGCCAGTTATAAACACGTTTGTGCACTTGTAAATCACAATCACTGTGTAGTCTGCAAATAGGCTTGGAACAAATACCATGTGTACTAATCAGCAGAAATTAGCATTAATAATGATATAGAATCCAACACTTTTTGCAGATGTTACTCCTTACCAGGTCCTTTATTTTTATATTTATTCTTTATTCTCTACATAAACCTGGACCTTTCAAATACTGGCCATGTCGGTAAAATACTGTCTGGGTGCCAAATTTGTGCCAGATTACGATTTTTTCTTTCATAATTTAGAAAGAACTTATAATTTTCAACATCTTCCCAATTTACCTCTATTATCTCATTTGCTTAATTCTCTTGATATCCTTTGTTGAAAAGCATATCTAAAATGTCTCAGTAGCTGCTGATTAGTGGCTGCACATAGATGTCTCGTGTGATTGGCTCACCCATGTGCTTTGTTATTTCTTCAACAAAGAATATCTAAAGAATGAAGCAAATTAGATAATTTAAGTAAAATGGAATGTTGTTTAAAACTGTATTCTCTATCTAAGTAAAAAAAATTGGGTTTCATGTCCCTTTAACTGCACTATAAGTAAGCTTTTTGCAAGCGTCGGGTTGCGCTCGTATTATAAGTTGAAATTAAACAGTTTTTGTTAGTATGCTAACTGGATGCGCGTAAAAAGCCTACTTTACAATATTACGCACGCGATAACCTATTCCCCTATAGAAGTCAAAGGAGCAAAAAAAGTGGTGGAAAAACCTAAAATCCCAATCGCGCGCAAACCCGAACAAATATTCTCAAGTGCGCTAACCCGATATGAAAATATGAATATTTCACATTCCAATGTTATATACATAACAGAATATGTTCTATTGATTCATAAACACATATTTCTACACATGTCTGATGTATTTTTGGTAATATATATATCTCAATGCGAGAAGAAAGAAAACACTGCTGTCCACAATAGTAGTGCTGTTAATCAGGTCTGGTTTATTCGTCCACAATCAAAGAACCATAGCAGACATTAAACACCTGACATGTTTCACGCAGGCGTACCTGCGCTTCATCAGAGGTATATATATATATATATATGAATGTCTAATATTAATACATATAACATATTCTGCTATGTGCAGAACATAGGAATGTGAAATATTTACAGTAAATACACAATATATCACTTTATTACATATGAATATTGCATAAATATGCTTGTTCGTGTTTTCATATACTGGAATGGAAAGGGCTCCAATGCACTTATATATATATGTGTGTACATACTGTATGTATTCATGTGTTTATATGTATATATACTGTATATGTCTGTAAATAAATACATACTCATATAAATACACACACACACACATATATATATATGTGTGTACATACTGTATGTATTTATGTGTTTATATGTATATATACTGTATATGTCTGTAAATAAATACATACTCATATAAATACACACACACACATATATATGTGTGTGTACATACTGTATGTATTTATGTGTTTATATGTATATATACTGTATATGTCTGTAAATAAATACATACTCATATAAATACATAAATACACACACCCACACACACACACATATATATATATATATATATATATATATATATATATATATATATATATATATGTGTACATACTGTATGTATTTATGTGTTTTTTATGTATATATACTGTATATGTCTGTAAATAAATACATACTCATATAAATACACACACACATATATATGTGTGTGTACATACTGTATGTATTTATGTATTTTTTATGTATATATACTGTATATGTCTGTAAATAAATACATACTCATATAAATACACACACACACACACATATATATATACATCTTTAGACAGCTATGATATACTGTATCTATGTATCTCTACTTTAAAGCCCTTTGGCTGCCTTTTTTTTCTAACACCTGAGACTTCAGATCTTTGAACCCTTATAACTTTTTTTGTACAATATTTTTGTTAATTATTATTAGATTGTGTCATTATGAGTGTAACTGTACCTTGTAATGTATTTTATGTGTTTTTTGTGACTTTTTTGTTTTTGCGAAACAGTTAACCAGAGCTCTGAGGTTGCGCTTATTCCGAAGCACGTTAACTTCAATTGCGCTCAAGCGATCGTGTTTACTTTCAACTTGTAATACGAGCAAAAAACCTGATGCGTGTAAACTTCTGCGATAAAACCCTGGTTGCACGTGCTTAAAGAGATATTAAACCCAAAACTTTTCTTTCATGATTCATATACAGAATACAATTTAAAACAACTTTTTAAATTGCTTCTATTATCTATATTTCTTCGTTCTCTTGGTATCCTTTGTTGAAAAGGATACCTAGGTAGGTTTAGGAGCTGAGAACTAGCTTATTATTGGTGGCTGCACATATATACCTCTTGTCATTGGTTTACCATTGTGTTCAGCTAGCTCTCAGTAGTGCTTTGCTGCACATTCAATTAAGGATACCAAGAGAATGAAGCAAAATTGATAATAGAATTAAACTGGAAAGCTGTTTAAAACTGCATGCTCTATCTGAATCAAGAAATTATTTTTTTGGGGTTTCATGTCCCTTTAACTGTTAGCGCTCCACTCGTAATCTGGCCCTTTTTCTGCTCATGGGTCAGTCAATTTGCATCATCATTTTGTTACAAAATTTAAACTACAGCCCTTTCAGGGTGCATGAAGCACAAGTTTCATAAGTATTTTACTGCAAAAGCAAAATAAATAAATAATGAATGTATCTTACAGTGCTGTGCTGTTTTTATTAATTAAAAATATATTACAGTGGAAGGAGCATGTGGCTGCTTCTTTTAAAAAAATCTACCTCTTTCATTGTGATTGGCACACTAAGAAAAAGTATTTTTACTCTTGTTAAAGAGCACTGATATATAGATAGATAGAGGCCTCCATGTTCTAAAGGGCGGGCAGACAGATTCTCAACTCGCAAAGCTGTCCGCCCGCCTTCCCTACACACGGGCAGTGGATCTATGTATCATTACGCACTTGTCGTAGTGTGTAATGCCCGCCCCTTCATTCGCGTGACTGAAGGGGCTGTCAATCACAGAGAGCAAGCAAGCTCTCTGTGATTTTCTCTCGCCAGCTTATTAGACCGCTGCTTCTTACATTGCGGGAAGGGTACATGGAGCCCATAGTGTATATATAGATATATATATAGTGTGTGTATATATATATATATATGTATGTATGTGTACATATATATATATATATATTTGTGTGTTTGTATATATATATATATATATATATATACAGTATAGATATATATATATATATATATATATATATATATATATATATATATATATATATCATTTTTTTGCAATGCACCTCAAGTCAGGATCACTGTCCTGCTGTCCTTCTGTTCAAAATCCCCACCCCATACCGCCTATACCCTATCCACAAATAACTTGGTCCTGCTTCTGGAACTTTTAGAATCGTTCTATAATTAGAACATTATGCGGTATGTTGCACAGGGTCCCTTCATTCAAATACAGTAAACTAACAAAAAACTAAACAAAGCCTCATACTAACATAATACTTAAAGGGACAGTAAAGTCAAAATTAAAGATTCATTTTAAACAACTTTCCAATTTACTTTTAATATCAATTTTGCTTAGATCTCTTGGTATCCTTGTTAAAGATTACTCCTAGGTGAGCTCAGGAGCGTGCAGGTGTCCTTAGCAATTTGGCAATATTGTTTGCAACAATTTTTAGAGCAATGTTATACTTAGTTGGAAACTTTGCTGCCATAGAGTGTCTGTTGCATTCTGTGGCAGCAGTGTACGTAACTATGTATAACAGTAGTATAAACAATGTTGCAAACACTACTGCCAAATGGCTAAAAACACGCTCCTGAGCTCACCTAGGATTACTTTTTAACAAAGGATACAAATGAACTAAGTAAAATTGAAAATATAAGTAAATTGGGAAATGGTTTAAAATTCTATGCTCTATACAATCCATTTAAAGGGACAGTCAACACTAGCATTGTTGTTGTTTAAAAAGAGTTACCAATTCCCCAGTTTTGCATAACCAACACAGTTATGATTATACACGTTTTACCTCTGTATTTACCTTGTATCTAAGCCTCAGCAGACTGCCCCCTTATTTTAGTTCTTTTGACAGACTTGCAATTTAGCCAATCAGAGCTGTCTCCACTCTCCATGGTAAATTCAGGAGCATGAGCTCAATGTTATTTATATGACACACGTGAACTAATGCCCTCTAGTGGTGAAAAACTATCAAAATGCATTTAGATTAGAGAAGGCCTTCAAGGTCTAAGAAATTAGCATATGAACCTCCTAGGTTTAGCTTTCAACTAAGAATACCAAGAGAACAAAGCAAAATTGGTCATAAACGTAAATTGGAAAGTTGTTTAAAATTACATGCCCTATCTGAATCATGAAAGTTTTTTTTGGACTTGACTGTCCCTTTAAGTTTATTTTTTACTTTACTGTCGCTTTAAGGTTTGCAGCTACCAAGATGCATTAGTGTGCCTTGAGCCTTTTAAAGGGACAAATAAAATCTATAATGATCTATTATGCACATGAAACATCAGCAAGTAAACACAATTTTTCAAAAAAAGAACATTGAGTTAAAGCTGTTCACATTTACACTGAAACTAGCATGTCTCTGCAGGTGAACCTACAAAACACATTACCGGCTACTTGCATATGTGTTGACCAGGAAAATACTTCAGAAGCATAAAAACAAAAAATAGTTTTAATTGGCAAGGAACATCCGTTTTGTAAAAGTAAAACATTCTAAGGCATTTCTGTTCCCGTTAACCCTTTCACGCTGTAAGGACGTTCCATGCCATCCTAACAGCGCTGGGCTTTAACGCCAAAGGATGGCATGGAACGTCCTACCTTATAAGGCGTCCTGCAGCCTACCCCTTGTGACGCTGTAAGGACGTTCCATGCCATCCTAACAGCGCTGGGCTTTAACGCCAAAGGATGGCATGAAACGTCCTACCTTATAAGGCGTCCTGCAGCCTACCCCTTGTGACGCTGTAAGGACGTTCCATGCCATCCTAACAGCGCTGGGCTTTAACGCCAAAGCATGGCATGGAACGCCCTACCTTATAAGGCGTCCTGCAGCCTACCCCTTGTGACAAACTCAAGATCGGTATGGGGTGTGTGCCTAGCAACATAATCAGTCCCCCATGATCCGATCGCGGCCTTGAAATCACATGATCGTATCGACAATCACAAGATTTCATTCTTGCAGCAAGTGTTTACATCAAACTTAGTTAAACACTTGTGCCGGGCATGACGGGGTTAATGAAAACTGGTTGCAAATAAACACAATGGCTATTTAATATCTTTAGTAAAAATAATCATAATGATCGATATCAAGTTATGATCTATGTATGGAAATTAAATTACACAAGTAGAATTTAATAATATAAACAGCAGTACATTTCATGTTCCACTGAAAGCATTTTGCATATTGTATATGTTTGAAAAAATGCTTCTTTGAAAAGTTATCACTGCGTTTGTGATCATTCTTCGTGCAAATGATGATGCTGACATGGTGGAAATTTTTGTTGTCTTTTCAAACATTCTCTAAATGTTATCAGCGGAACATACATGATAATATTATTATAATAATATGTAAAATAAACTTCTAACGGAACTTATTAAATAAATATTATTAATAAGTACAGAAATGATTTGAGTTGACATTACATTAAAAGGACACTAAAACCAATTCTTTGTTCTCTTGCTATCTTTATTTAAAAAGCAGGAATGTAAAGCTTAAAGGGACACTGAACCCATTTTTTTTCTTTTGTAATTCAGAAAGAGCATGCAATTTTAAGCAACTTTCTAATTTACTCCTATTATCAATTTTTCTTCGTTCTCTTGCTATCATTATTTGAAAAAGAAGGCATCTAAGCCTTTAATTTGGTTTCAGTACTCTGGACAGCACTTTTTTATTGGTGGATGAATTTATTCACCAATCAGCAAGGACAACCCAGGTTGTTCACCAAAAATGGGCCGGCAACTAAACTTACATTCTTGCATTTCAAATAAAGATACCAAGAGAATGAAGAAAATTTGATAATAGGAGTAAATTAGAAAGTTGCTTAAAATTTCATGCTCAATCTGAATCACGAAATAAAAATTTTGGGTACAGTGTCCCTTTAAGAGCCGGCCCATTTTTGGTTCAGAACCTGGGTTATGCTTGCTTACTGGTTTGCTAAATGTAGCCACCAATAAACAAGTGCTATCCAGGGTGTTGAGCCTACAATGGGCTGGCTCCTAATCTTTAAATTCCTGCTTTTTAAATAAATATAGCAAGAGAACAAAGAAAATTTGATAATAGGAGTAAATTAGAAAGTTGCTTAAAATTGCATGCTCTATCTGAATCATGAAAGAAAAAAAAATGTAGGTTTAGTATCCCTTTAAGTTAACTGATAAGATTCTCTGACACTATTTTATAGGTAATTTTGTGCATTCTGAGCACTCTAAAGACATTGCTACCCTGACCTCATCAAAGAATAAAGTATAATCTCGTAACAAAATAACAGATGGAATCAGATCTTGTTTTTCAATAGCCAAACTAATGTACTAATAAGTAATCAGGCTATGAGGGATCTTAAAAGAACATAAAACTCTATAGAATTTTAAACAACTTTCCAATTTACTTCTGTTATCTATTTTGCTTTGTTCTTTTGGTATCCTTTGTTGAAAAGCTTACCTAGACAGGCTCAGCAGCAGCTGCTGATTGGTGGCTGCACATATAAGCCTTTGTCAATGACTCACCAAATGTGTTCAGCTAGCTTACAGTAGTGCATTAGGGCTCCTTCAACAAACGATACCAAGAGAACGAAATACATTTGAAAACAGAAGTAAATATGAAAAATGTATTAAATTATATTCTCTTTCTGAATATGGAAAGGTTTTATGTCCCTTTAAGATAAAATACAGACAAAATAAAATATGAAATGTATATTATTTTCTATTAATATATTCTATACATTATCCCCCATTCAACTCCTTTCATTACTGACGTCCAAAATCTAAGAAAGATCAGATGTCCTAAATTTGCAAGCTAGTTACTTAAAGCAAGTAGAGGGATACTTTAGAGAAAAGATTGAAAAAAGATATGAAGGTGTTTAAATAGTAGTCAAATTTTATAGCCTAGAACTTCCCTGATTCTCTCGCAACTAGTACCGGTATTTAGAGACTGAAATCATTACTCATAGCAATGCACTTATGGAATCTGTCAATAATCTTATGACTTAATTTCTCAATTTACCCTTTAATACAAGCAATCAAGCATTTTTGCACCAATGAGCTCATTTTTAGAAGGCATACTATGATGATAACACCAGCCTTTGTTGTGGCATCAATAACCCTTAATAAATTAACTACAGAGCATTCAAAAGCCAAATACATTTCCTTAAACCAACTTACTCTTCTGTAAGAGTGAAAAATCAATCACTATATTAGAAAACGACATTTTCTCTATCAAGTAGACCAAAAAACACAACTATATACTATATACAAGTCACATTGTAACATATATTGTCTTTACCAAATGTACTTAGAGTTTAACATTTGGTTGAGTTTCTTATTTTCAGCTAGGCTCTTAATGAGTTAGCCTTCTGTAATTTTTCTAATAATAATAAATGTGAGAATAAAGCATAGAGAGGTCTGAGGTGCCTACCAAAATGTCTGTTTAGTACCTTTAATTAACTAAGACACTAGTTTTAAAAGTTGATAGAATTTCAATGTTCAAAATTCAAAAACACAGTAATAGCATCATATATATGTGGGTGATTATATATTTGTTAAAGTGCTTCCCAACTCTGAAGTGCAATATCAAGTTTGGTCATCTCCATGGTGGAATGTTTAGTAGCTAATGATGGGGTTTAGTCTAGTGCATTAGAAGAGTTGTTTAAAGTGATTAGCACAGGTTTTCATGAGGTTTTCAAATTTAAAGCTATTCCAATCCATTAGAAACCCATTAAAAAAAACATTTATTGGGTGGTTTTCAAGTGGATCTACACCATGTAAATTACAACAATGGATTGCATTCTTGAAAACCCAACGTGGCCTCTTTCATATATTTTATCTTTTCATGCATCTTTTCAGATACTGATTATGTTTTGCTGATGCTCGCTTCAGTTGTTAAGAAACACTTCTTATTTTAATAAAAAGTTAAAAATTAATGTCAAACCAAATTTTTTAAACTGAAACTTGTGTACAATTTAAAGTATACCTTGAGAATGTTTATTTTTTATTACAAATACGTGTTTTGACATTTTAATTATAGTTAATTATATTATATATAACAGTTAAAAAAAAAAGTAAAAAAAAAAATGATAATTGCCCACTAGGGATGTGAATTCAGATTCTACGTGAGGATCTGGATGAGGAATTAAGAAGCCGCTCGTTCCCTTCGGAGAACAAGCAGCTTCTTACTTCCACATTTGGATCCTCACGAAGGATTCGAACGCACATCTCTATTGCCCACACCATGAGTTAATATTATTGGTTAAATGAAATAAACTGCTTTGTAACACATTAGCTTCAATAAGTCATTATGTTTTATGTTGACCCTGGATTTTACACTTTTGTGTACATGTGTGGAAACCCTTTGGAAACACCTATTACCCAATTTTTAATTTAAGAAAACCAGATTGTTCTGTTATATTGTATTTGTAATTAGGTGTCTTCACTAATTAAAACAAACATGCTTCTAATGGATTGGAATGCCATAAAGAATGAAATAAAAAATCCCCCGAGTTGAATACAAAGGTTTTGCATGGTAAACTCATGGATTTAAATGCGGTCAAAGAAAGGGGCATTTTACTTTTTTTCATTTAATTGGAGAGTCCAATATTTCTTGGTAATCTTGCCGTCCTAATCTGCCTAAATAGAGTTTGTAACCTGCAAGTGCAAATACGCTTACAATGATGACAGCCCCTCCTATAAGATCATAGACACTTGGAAACATGCGCAAAACAAGAAGCTGTAGGATCATTGCTACTACAATCTCCAAGTGCTGAACTGTACTAACAAGAGCTGGGTGAAACTTATATAAGGCATAATAAACGCCCAAGAATGCCACTGTAGAGCACAAGCAGATTGCTAGAAGATAGCCCCAGGTTTCTCCATCCAATGGAATGATTGGTTCTTGAAGGACAAACATAGTACATGCTCCCCAAACACTTCCAGTCCATCCAAAGGTAAACAGTGCTGTCCACATGCTTACTTTTTCTTTAATAGATCTGTAGATGATCATTGAAAGAGCTGTGGTCAATCCTGCCATTACTGTCATTGTGTAACCAAATGCTTCTTTCCAGATACCAAGGAATGAGTTCTCTTCATTAACAATATTGGGAATCATGACTAAACAGGCACCAAAAACACTGCAAATTACAGTTATTAAATCAACATATGCCATGTGTTCATCAATCAGCAAGAATGCAAGTATAGCACTGAAGACTGTGGTGGTTGCTCTCCACATGATGGTTCCATTGCTCGGAGGAACAATAGAAAAAGATGTATAGGCACACGTTATAGAGATAACATTGCATACTCCATAGAAGAAGAGTTGTAATCTGTAGCCTGGGGGGCCAAAGGGAGCTTCTTTGTAATAACAAACCATTAATATAGATAATACCTGCATAACAGAGCGAACAAATATCAGTTCTAGAGATGGCACTTTGGAACGATCAGAAACCAATCTGGTGATGAGCGCGACACACCCGTGAGCCATGGCTGAGCCAAATAATACTGCCCACATTTTTCTGTACTGAAAGACAGAGCTGTTAGCAAAGCTTTGTAATTGCTGAGCAAGCTCATTGTCTGCGTCTTCTACCTGATTAGGGCAGCTATCCATAGTCCCAAAGAAGGTTTTTCCTTTTTGTTTGGTATTTCCCAAAAGTCTTTTCTTTGGGTTCTCCTCCACAAAGCCCTCATTATTCTCGGTGTAGTCATCATAGCCTTCATCTCCTGGTTGGGGGTAGTGGGATGTATATTTTACAGTCACAGTGTTGGGGTGTATTTTTACCCTTTTCTTGGTTGAATAGGGTTTAGATGGAGACTTATCCATATCTTCAACTAATCTGAAAGAATAAAGAAATAAACATTTTAATACAAGGTTTATGACAATGAAAACTTTCCTTTTTTGGACATGAGATGAAACATACAGGCCTAGATTACAACTTGAGCACAATCGTTACAACAAGAAGCACAAAAGCGTTTGCGAGGTCGCAATATTTTTACCACTAAAAACCCATATTAAAAAACATGGCCGTGGCTTTTTCCAGTCACAATAGTATGTTTTAAAAATCACCATTTCTACAGTGTAATATAGATTTCCCTAAACGCGATGGGTACAAAACTCTGTATTTAAAGGAACATTAAAGTAAATGTTTTATTTTTGCGTTAGAGTTATTTACTGTTTTACAACAATTCTGCATGCAAAGTAAATGTTTTAAAAGCATGTAAAACATTTCATTATGTTTGAAAAATAGGCATTGTTTTGCAGTTCCGGGCACACCCATTGAAAGTCTTAATTTTTTTTTTATCTTCCTTTCATGTGGCCAATAAGCAGCCACTCACTGTGCACCATGTAGGAGTTTCAGGATTCTCTATTCCACAGTACTCTGGAGGGAGTGGAAAAGGGAAATGGTTCAAAGCTAAGGTACAGGAAAAACAGACAAAAAAATGTATTGCAGAATTAAACATATTAACGAAGGAAAATGTTGAGTTTAATCTCCTCCAACCTCACCCCACCTTATGACATCATTGAGACCACTGATCAAATAGACATATAAATCATTTCATAGACATTTTGTGTATATTTACAGTCACACATCTAAAACTGTTGTTAATATTGGTTGCAAAAGAGGTACTTATCTGACATTTTTTAGCTCATTAATTGTAACCCCTTAACAACCAAGGATGTACCAGGTACATCCTCCAAAAAACGGTTGTTAACAACCAAGGACGTGCCTGGTACGTCCTTAGGGGTTTCAAGTGCTGGAAGCGATCGTGATCGCTTCCAGATGCTTTCAGGGTATTGCAGCGATGCCTAGATATTGAGGCATTGTACAATACCCTTTGCTAAGCAATCGATGCAGAGAGGGCCACAACTCTGCATCAGCCAGCGATAGTGCCAATAGAGGGGGAGGGTTAGAAAGCTGTTTGGGGGGGGATCAGGGAGGTTGGGGGCTAAGGGGTGATCCTACACTGCAGAATATATATAAAAGGAAAAACAATTATATTAAAAAAAAGCCTTACTTAAGATGGGGATGAAAATTGTGCGGTGGGGGAGGGAAAAAACAGTTTGAGAGGGGTTAGGGAGGGATTTGTCAGGTGGGAGGCTGAGCACTACACTAAAGCTAAAATTAACCCTAATTAATCCCTTCACTGCTGGGCATAATTCAAGTGTGGTGCGCAGCTGCATTTAGAGGCCTTCTAATTACCAAAAAGCAATGCCAAAGCAATGTATGTATGCTATTTCTGAACAAAGGGGATACCAGAGAAGCATTTACAACTATTTGTGCCATAATTGCACAATATGTTTGTAAATAATTTCAGTGAGAAACCTAAAGTTTGTGAAAAAGTTAACGATAGTTTTTATTTGATCGCATTTGGTGGTGAAATGGTGGCATGAAATATACCAAACTGGGCCTAGATCAATACTTGGGTTGTCTACTAAAAGAAAATATATACATGTGAAGGGTTATTTAGGGATTCCTGACAGATATTGGTGTTACAATGTAACTATTGCTAATTTTGGAAAAAATGGTTTGGAATTAGCAAAGTGCTACTTGTACTTATTGCCCTATAACTTGCAAAAAAAGCAAAGAACATGTAAACATTGGGTATTTCTAAACTCACGACAAAATTTAGAAACTATTTAGCATGGGTGTTTTATGATAGTTTTAGATGTGTAACAGATTTTGGGGGTAAAAGTTAGAAAAAATGTGTGGGTACAGTAAATGAGTAAGAGGAAAATTACAGCTAAACACAAACACAGCAGAAATGTAAAAACAGCCTTGGTCCTTAACGGTAAGAAAATTGAAAAATGGTCTGGTCACTAAGGGGTTAATTTCTCATTTGTATTGCTATACTGTTACACATGTTTTCTGCAATTTATATGATAATGATAGATTATAACTATAGGGTTGCTGGGTAACTTAGAACTGTAAGCTTTTGAAATTAAAGGGACACTGCACTCCATTTTCTGGCATGTATGTGAAAGAGCAGCATTTAACATGTTTTATTAGAAGAAAAAAAAAGAAGACGTGGTTTAAATTGCAACTAATGCACCTGTATTAGTTGTGCACTTTACTAATCCTCTTTGGGTTATAGGCACTGACAACTAATGCTTATTGGCTTATAGGTATTAGTTAATTAATTTAAAAAATTGTTAACTTTCCATCTTAATGGGAGGAGAGTCCACTGCTTCATTTATTACTTGTGGGAATAAGAACCTGGCCACCAGGAGGAGGCAAAGACACCCCAGCCATAGGCTTAAATACCTCCCCCACTTCCCTCATCGCCCAATCATTCTTTGCCTTTCATCACAGGAGGTTGGCAAAGAAGTGTCAGAAGATTTCAGAGTAGTCTCTTATGGAGGGCAGTACTTTTCGAAATGGGACTGGAGTTTTTAAGTAATCCCGTCAGCCTCTCAGTGAGAGCATGGATGAAAGTTAGAGTCCGGAGATGCAGTGTCGTCTCTGCGAAACCATCCCGACTCATGTTAACAGCTCCTTAACAATCAGAGTTGACGAGTTTCGCTGCCTGCCTTTCTTCACTCAAGTCCATGTCAGGAGCGATGCTACTAACCTGTCACACTTGAAAGGCGGTGTTCCTGTTCCACGGCATAGATTCTGGTAAGATTCTTTTATTTATACACATATGATAACGCAAGAAGACAGGGTCACAGTGTGTCTCCTTTTATCTGTATAGAATCAAGGGTTATTATCCCTGGAAAGAAGATTATTGAACAGGGGGGGATTTATGCATAATATCTTTATTGTGTTAATGCTACGTCATGTGTGAGATGAGGCTCTAGCAATGTGTGAACAGTTGGGTGAAGATCGGCACAGCCTTTTATGGTGTGGCCTCTTCAACTTCCTCTTTCCTGATCGGTATTTGCGGGAGATGTAATGTTTTCTCTGTGGTCCGGCTCATAGGAGTTGGTTAGTGCCCCGGCCATTGGTGTATAAATGTGCCATTTAATCTATCACAGTCCGTATTAAAGGCGCAAGCTATGGAGGACTCTGATATGTTAGAGGATACTCCCTCTTTAATCAAACCTAATACCTGTGTTTATTGTGAGGAGGTACAAGTTGATCCGCCTATTACACATGTAGCTCCCCAAGGCCCTACTAATCCTCCCGTGGGAGGGGCCTCGTGGCCGCCAGATTTCACTGCACAGTTGCAAGAAGCGGTTTCTGCGGCCTTCAATGCCCTACCACGCCCTGTGAAGCGCAAGCGAATGGAAAGACATAGCCTTCTGTCTCAGGGGTCATCTAATCCATTGGATGTCTCTCTGAGAGATTACCTAATGAGGAGGATGCCTCCAACTCGTCGGAGGGCGCTCTCTCTGGGACAGAATTGTCATTTCTAGACCTCCAGCTACGAAGGAGCAAGATTTCAAGTTTAAGATGGAGCATTTGCGCTTTTTACTGAAAGAAGTGCTTGCTACGTTGGAGGTTCAGGAACTGAAGCTTCCGGAAAAACCTTCGATCCCTAAGCTAGATAGGGTTCACAAGGACAGGGTGGTCCCCTAGACCTTCCCAGTTCCAGTGAAGATGGCTACGATTATTAAGAATGAGCGGGAGAAACTAGTCTCGTCCTTTTCTCCCTCTACCTCTTTTAAAAAGCTGTTCCCCGTTCCGGACTCTCAGCTTGAGCTATGGAGGGCCATTCCTAAGGTGGGTGGAGCTATCTCCACGCTCACTAAGCGTACGACTATTCCCCTTGACGATAGTTCGTCGTTCAAAGAGCCCATGGATAATAAGTTAGAATCCATGTTGAGAAAGATGTTGCAACTCACTGGGTTTATTTTCCAACCTGCAGCAGCGATTGCTGTGGTGACTGGGGCGGCTACCTATTGGTGTGACGCACTGTCAGCTATGGTCGAGGTGGAGACTCCCCTCGAGGAGATACAGGAAAAGATTAAGGCCTTAAGGGTAGCTAATTCTTTTATCTGTGATGCAAAGATGCAGGTTATTCGCCTGAATGCCAAGACATCAGGTTTCTCTGTTCTAGCCCGCAGGGCTCTATGGTTAAAGTTGTGGTCTGCTGACATGACTTCCAAGTCTAGATTACTATCCCTTCTGTTTCAGGGGAAAGTCCTTTTTGGTCCAGGCCTGGCAAGGGTGCTTTCCTTCCGCAGCATAAGAAGAATAAGCCTAAGGGCTCTACTTTTCATCCCTTTTGTTTGGACAAGTCTCAACGCCAGCAGTCTGCTGCGAAGACCGAGCAGTTCTAGGGATCTTGGAAGCCTGTTCAATCTTGGAACAAGTCCAAGCAGAGCAAGAAGCCTGCAAAGTCAGCATGAAGGGCGGCCAACAATCTGTTGCTGGATCGCGTAGGGGGCAGACTATCTCTGTTCGCAGAGGCTTGGATGAAAGACGTCCAGGATCCTTGGGTTCTGTAGGTTATCACCCAGGGTTACAGGATAGGGTTCAGGACTCATCCGCCCAGGGGCAGATTCCTCCTGTCAAACCTATCCTCAAGACCAGAGAAGAGAGACGCCTTTCTAGAGTGCGTGAGGGATCTCTCATCTCTCTGAGTAATCGTTCCAGTACCTCTACCAGAAAGGGTCTAGGGTACTATTCAAACCTTTTCATGCTCCCAAAGAAGGAGGGCACGTTTCGCCCAATTCTGGACCTAAAGTACCTAAACAAATTTCTGTCAGTCCCATCGTTCAAAATGGAGATGATCAGATCGATCCTGCCCCTAGTTCGAGAGGGGCAATTTATGATGACAATAGACTTGAAGGATGCCTACCTTCACGTGCCAATCCACAAGGACCACGTCAGGTTCTTAAGATTCGCATTTCTGGACCAACACTTCCAGTTTGTGGCCCTACCGTTTGGTCTGGCGACTGCCCCAAGAGTCTTTACGAAGGTTCTGGGGGCGCTGCTCATGGTAGCGAGAGCCAGAGGTATTGCGGTGGCTCCTTATTTGGACGATATTCTGGTCCAGGCTTCATCCTGCAGTCTCGTGGTGGACCACTCGGGGGCTCTTCTTCTTCGATCCCATGGATGGAAGATAAATGAAGGAAAGAGTTCTCTGGTTCCCAGCAACAGGGTGGATTTCCTGGGTCTGATAATAGATTCCATATCTATGAAGATATTCTTGACAGATCAGAGACGTTCCAAGATTGCGTCCAGCTGTCTTGCCCTTCAGACCTCCTCAAGGCCATCTGTGGCCAGGTGTATGGAGGTGATTGGGCTCATGATATCCAGCATAGATGTCATTCCATTCCCCAGGTTCCATCTCAGACCTCTTCAGTTATGCATGTTGAGACAATGGAACGGCAATCACTCAAAACTATCCCAATAGATCTCTCTGGAGAACCGAGTGAGGGAATCCCTCTTTTAGTGGAACCATCTGGGTCAGCTGGCCCAGGGGATATCCTTCTTGAGGCCATCCTGGGAGATTGTGACCACGGACGCAAGTCTATCAAGATGGGGAGCTGTTTGGGGTGCCAGAAGGGCACAGGGCAGGTAGACTTAAGAGGAGTCGACTTTACCATTAAATATTCTGTAACTTCTAGCGATAGTCAACGGTCTGAGGGCTTGGCCCCACCTGGGGTCCTCCCGATTCATCAGATTCCAGTCAGACAACATTACCTTGGTGGCTTACATAAACCATCTGGGGGGAACGAGAAGCTCCCTAGCCATGAGGGAGGTATCTCGACTTCTGTAATGGGCAGAGACTCACAGTTGTTCGCTCTCAGTGATCCACATTCCGGGTGTGGACATTTGGGAAGCGGACTTTCTCAGCAGACAGTCGTTTCATCTGGGGGAATGGTCTCTCCATCCCAAGGTGTTTGCGGAGATCTGCAACAGATGGGGGACGCCGGAGATAGACCTCATCGCATCCAGACTCAACTTCAAGCTACCCAGATACGGGTCGCGGTCCAGGGACCCACAGGCAGAGCTGATAGATGCCTTAGCAGTGCCCTGGGAGTTCAACCTAATTTACATATTTCCACCATTGCCACTTCTTCCTCGAGTGGTGGCCCGCATCAAACAGGAGCAAGCTTCGAACATTCTGATTGCTCCATTGGTGCCGCGGAGGATGTGGTTTGCGGATCTAGTGGGGATGTCATTGTCTCCTCCATGGAGGTTACCCTGGCGCAGAGATCTGCTGGTTCAGGGTCCCTTTCTACACCAAAATCTCGATTTCTCTGAGGCTGACTGCGTGGAGATTTAACGCCTAGTCTTGGCTAAGAGAGGTTTTTCTGAGAGAGTAATTGATTCTTTCATCCAGGCCAAGAAGCCGGTCACTTGTCGCATCTATCATAAGGTGTGGATGACCTACTTATCCTGGTGCGAGGAAAGTGGATATCCCTGGCACAAGGTTAGGCCTTCCAGGATTATGGCCTTTCTCCAGGATGGACTGGATAAGGGACTTGCCACCAGTTCCTTAAAGGGACAGTTTTCGGTGTTGTCGGTGCTGTTACACAAGAAGCTAGCGGAGCTTCCTGAACATTAAGATTCTTTCCTGGAAGGTTCTATTTCTTCTGGCTATTGCTTCGGATCGCAGGGTCTCTGAGTTAGCGGCCTTGCATTCTGAGCCCCCTTACCTCTTTTTTTCACGCTGATAAGGCTGTGCTTCGCACTGGTTTGGGGTTTCTTCCCAAGGTGGTGTCAGATAGTAACATCAATCAGGAGATAGGAGTTCCTTCCTTGTGTCCTAACCCTTCTTCGTCTAAGGAAAGGTTACTTCATAACTTGGATGTGGTTCGAGCCTTGAAGTTTTATCTTCAGGCCACGAAAGATTTCAGACAGACTTCGTCCTTATTTGTGGTGTATTCAGGGTAGCGTAGGGGGCAAAAGGCCTCTTCCACTTCTTTATCTTTTTGGTTGAGGAGCGTTATCCATTTGGCCTATGAGAAAGCAGGACATAAGCCTCCTCAGAGGATTACAGCTCACTCAATTAGAGCTGTGGCTTCTTCTTGGGCCTTTAAGAACGAGGCCTTTGTGGAGCAGATTTGTAAGGTGGCTACTTGGTCCTCCTTACATACTTTTACAAAGTTTTACAAGTTTGGTGTTTTTGCTTCGGTGGAAGCTATATTTGGGAGAAAGGTTCTGCAGGCTGTGGTGCCCTCAGTATAGGGTCCGCCTCCTTTTACCCTCCCGTTTTTGTTCATTCAATGTCCTCTAGAGCTTGGGTATTTGTTCCCACAAGTAATGAATGAAGCAGTGGACTCTCCTCCCATTAAGATGGAAAACATAAATTATGCTTACCTGATAATTTAATTTACATCTGTGGGAGGAGAGTCCACTGCTCCCGCCCGTTTGCTCTGGTGGGCGGACCTAAATGTAATATTCTTCTGGCACCATTTATACCCTGATATTTCACCTACTGTTCCTGTTCCTTGTTCCCTTGGCAGAATGACAGGGGTATGAGGGGAGTGGGGGGAGGTATTTAAGCCTTTGGCTGGGGTGTCTTTGCCTCCTCCTGGTGGCCAGGTTCTTATTTCCCACAAGTAATGAATGAAGAAGTGTACTCTCCTTCCACAGATGGAAATGAAATTATCAGGTAAGCATAATTTATGTTTTTTTCCAAACTTTAAGATTCTCAGTGAAATTATTTATACACAACTACTGCATTCATAAAACAATTGGTTGTAAAAGGTTCTCTGTAGTCCGCTTTGTTTATAAATAGCAGACAAGCATGGCTTTGCAATTAGTTTTTAGTAATTAGAAGGCCACTATTTGCAGCTATACACCACACTTCTGAAATTCCCGGCAGTGAAGATATGAATTTGTTAGCTGGTAAGGGTAATAGTATTTTTATACAGGGATCACTCTCCCACCAGACAGTTCCCACCTCCCTCGTCCCCCCATATAGCTTTCTCCCCTTCCACTCCTGAAGTATGAAGTTTTTGGGTTTGGTTTTTGTTTTTTAAATAAAATTACTTTAATTTATTTATCCTTCTGCAGTGTAGGATCCCCCTTACCCTCCCACCTCTATGATCCATCCCAAACAGCTCTCTAATGCCAGTACCTAGTATATAGATTTATTTATTCATTATTTTATATATTTTTCTGTAGTGTATCGGTCCAACCCACCCCCTCCAATCTCTAATGTAGGGTCCCCCCACCCGAATTCATATTTTTTGTCTATTGTAACACCCTTTCCCTCCCTCTACCTTCCACACTTATTTTTCTGCAGTGTTGGTTACTGCCCCTTCCTCCCACTCCCTAGGTGCCGCCTATTCACCTCCCTCCATCCCTCCCTCCCAAACTTCCCACTGGCACAAACGGATGTATGTTACAGACAGTGACACAGACTGTCTACAATGATCAGGCATCTGCCTTCATATGGAACCGGAGCACCAATCACGCTCTAGTTCCATATGCAGACAGATGCCTGTAGCTTAGGGACAGCAGCTCTCGGCTGTAACTTCCTGAAGCTAGGACGTATATACACGTTATGCAGTACAATGTGCAAATTACCGCATGATGAAAATATACATCCTTTTGGGTTAAGGGGTTACATGGACAGTCAAGTCAAAATATGAAACATTCATGATTCAGATAGGGCATACAATTTTAAAACAACTTTCCAATTTACTTTTATCATCAAATTTGCTTTGTTCTCTTGGTATTCGTTGTTAAAAGCTAAACCTTAGTAGGCTCATATGCTAATTTCTAAGCCATTGATGGCCGCCTCTCACTGCATTTTGACAGTTTTTCAAAGCTAGACAGCACATGTGTGCCATATAGTTAGCATTGTTCTCATTTCAGTGAAGTTATTTATGAGTCATCACTGATTGGCTAAAATACAACTCTGTCAAAAGAACTGAGATAAGAGGGCAGTCTGCAGAGGCTTAGATACAAGGTAGGTAAAAAAGTGGGGGTTAAAAGCAATAGGTGTTTAATCTCCTTTTAAGGAAACAATACTTCGGTACTGTTGGATACTACAATGGGTCGTACAGAAGAGCACAGTGTCTTTAAATGTGGCACTGCCATAGGATGTTATCTTTGCCACAAGTCAGTTTCTGAAATTTCTGCCCTACTAGATCTGCCCCAGTCAAATGTAAGTGCTGTTATTGTGAACGGGATGCATATAGAAGCAACAACAGCCCAGCCACAAAGTGGTAGACCACACAAAGAATGCCTGACAAATTCCCACAGACACACACCAAAATCTTGTAGAAAGCTTTCCATATAGTGTGATATGCTGCACCACTTTAAAATTCCGCATGTGGGCAACAATTCATTTCTATTACAACCGACTCTCCATATCCTTCAGAATAAAATTAAAACAGTTGAATTTAATCGCCATTGGTTCACAGTCACCAACAAAATAGCTGATACACCGATAGGGAGACATTTCAACAGACCAAATCAAAACTTCCAGGATTTTAAAATAACAGTACTGAAAGGGAAATTCAGATCTCAAGGTGAAAGAAGGATTCGGTAATACAAATTTATAAGCCTGTTTGATTCTTTCAATTCAGGGTGGAACCTGACCCATGGCATTATTAACTCTTTTATTTCCGAAGGACATGGTAAATCTAATAATTTATTGGTACTAAAACATTTACTCAGAACTATTTAATTAAACACATGGCTAGTATAATTCCCCCCACCCCAGGGAGACAGACAGCTTCATCACACATAAGTTACAGCATCATCCTGCACTCTGTTTGTTTATCAGTTTTATTATGTTGTCCAGGAATCACAAACATCTTCACACATCACTGTGAAATGTTTTCCAAACCTCTGACCATACAACTACAGCACAACGAATGTTTGTTCATGTTTTGTATATGTTATTTTTAAATGCATATACCTATATAACTGAGCTTCACTTGTACATCAGGATGCATGACTAAGGGACCTCAGTGTCCTGAAAACTTGCAATTGTATCCACTATTAGTGACCTATAAAAAGGTATCATCTGTACATCGCTTTTGTAATTACCCTACAAAATCATTTTTACTTTCTTTGAACCCCCTCCTTAAAACACCACTTCTTATATTTCTGTCTTTGCACGTAGAATATCAATTACAATTTGAAAGGAATATTTTTTTCTGCATTATGTATGACTGATAGTGTGTGCAGTAACCGCTATGACCAAATGTACTATTTATTTTATGTAAACTGACTTGTACTACCCATACTGCTGTACCACTTCCACTTAATCTTCCTGGTGGTGTTACCAACCATTGTAGGGAAGCTGGATCAGCTCTAGGGAAATATTATTTTCAAAACAAGAATTCCCCAGAAGGGCTTTAAATCTTAAAGGGACAATATACTCAAAATGGAATTCTCCATAAACAGTTTAAAGGGCTTCTAAAAGTCAATATTAGCTTCATGATTCAGATAAAGCATGCAATTTAAAAAACACTTTCCAATATACTTCCATTATCAAAACAATATTTTAAAAAGTACACTTTCTGAGGCTCCAGCTCCAGTGCAAATGTGCTCTGTATATAAACATATACATTTTGTGATTGGCTGATGGCTGTCACATTATACAAGGGGAGGGAAATGTTGATTTAATTTGAAATTTGCTAGAAAATATTCTACTGCTCATTTCAAATTTAAAGTAAGTGCTATTACATTGTCTTTTCATTGTGTATTTGTCAATTATTCAATTCAGCTGTATTCAGTGGTTCTTTAAATATATGCACAATACAAAATGTTCATCAAGCCTGCTTTCCCTGCAATTTAACTCAGAAAAAAGTCACCCTGCACCATTCTACATAGTGATTGACCAGTGCAGGAGCTTATTTCTATCGGTCCTTAACAGCCACTGTAAAATAGATAACACAAAGAGATTTTCTTTGGTTATGTCCCATGCAAAAATGATTTAATTAATTCATGACAGTTTTAAATGCTGGTAAAACATTTAGAGTTACATTACGGGGCGCACATTAAATAAACAGCCAGTGGTTGGTTAATCCTACTGCGAGCTTGCAGTTTCACTTTGCGCTAAGCTAAGGTCATACCTCTGGTAAAAATAAAAAGTTGCCCCAATTGCCCTCAAAATACAGAGGACAGTACATGGACATTTTATTTTACATTTTACATTATTTTATTTTTTTAAACTGCACAAAGCAGTTATAAGGGCTTAAAGTGAGGTGTTTAGGTGCTGTTTTTTTTTTAAACACACATATAAGTGCCTTTACATGGAGGTCAATAGAGGACTATGTTTTCACTATAAATATATATGTATATGCTTATATACAGGGAGTGCAGAATTATTAGGCAAATGAGTATTTTGACCACATCATCCTCTTTATGCATGTTTTCTTACTCCAAGCTGTATAGGCTCGAAAGCCTACTACCAATTAAGCATATTAGGTGATGTGCATCTCTGTAATGAGAAGGGGTGTGGTCTAATGACATCAACACCCTATATCAGGTGTGCATAATTATTAGGCAACTTCCTTTCCTTTGGCAAAATGGGTCAAAAGACGGACTTGACAGGCTCAGAAAAGTCAAAAATAGTGAGATATCTTGCAGAGGGATGCAGCACTTTTAAAATTGCAAAGCTTCTGAAGCGTGATCATCGAACAATCAAGCGTTTCATTCAAAATAGTCAACAGGGTCGCAAGAAGCGTGTGGAAAAACCAAGGCGCAAAATAACTGCCCATGAACTGAGAAAAGTCAAGCGTGCAGCTGCCAAGATGCCACTTGCCACCAGTTTCGCCATATTTCAGAGCTGCAACATCACTGGAGTGCCCAAAAGCACAAGGTGTGCAATACTCAGAGACATGGCCAAGGTAAGAAAGGCTGAAAGACGACCACCACTGAACAAGACACACAAGCTGAAACGTCAAGACTGGGCCAAGAAATATCTCAAGACTGATTTTTCTAAGGTTTTATGGACTGATGAAATGAGAGTGAGTCTTGATGGGCCAGATGGATGGGCCCGTGGCTGGATTGGTAAAGGGCAGAGAGCTCCAGTCCGACTCAGACGCCAGCAAGGTGGAGGTGGAGTACTGGTTTGGGCTGGTATCATCAAAGATGAGTTTATGGGGTCTTTTCGGGTTGAGGATGGAGTCAAGCTCAACTCCCAGTCCTACTGCCAGTTTCTGGAAGACACCTTCTTCAAGCAGTGGTACAGGAAGAAGTCTGCATCCTTCAAGAAAAACATAATTTTCATGCAGGCAATGATCCATCACACGCGTCCAAGTACTCCACAGCGTGGCTGGCAAGAAAGGGTATAAAAGAAGAAAATCTAATGACATGGCCTCCTTGTTCACCTGATCTGAACCCCATTGAGAACCTGTGGTCCATCATCAAATGTGAGATTTACAAGGAGGGAAAACAGTACACCTCTCTGAACAGTGTCTGGGAGGCTGTGGTTGCTGCTGCACGCAATGTTGATGGTGAACAGATCAAAACACTGACAGAATCCATGGATGGCAGGCTTTTGAGTGTCCTTGCAAAGAAAGGTGGCTATATTGGTCACTGATTTGTTTTTGTTTTGTTTTTGAATGTCAGAAATGTATATTTGTGAATGTTGAGATGTTATATTGGTTTCACTGGTAAAAATAAATAATTGAAATGGGTATATATTTGTTTTTTGTTAAGTTGCCTAATAATTATGCACAGTAATAGTCACCTGCACACACAGATATCCCCCTAAAATAGCTATAACTAAAAACAAACTAAAAACTACTTCCAAAACTATTCAGCTTTGATATTAATGAGTTTTTTGGGTTCATTGAGAACATGGTTGTTGTTCAATACACATTACGTGTAGCTAACCAATCACATCTAACTCTTAGTAGTGAATTGCTGCTGCTGAGCATATATACATATGTTTTTCAACAAAGAATATTAAGGGAACAAAGTAAATGTAATCATAGAAGTGAATTTAAAAGTGTCTTAAAGTTACATGCTCTCTTTGAATCGTCAGAATTAATTTTTTGCCTTTCATGTCCCTTTAATTTTTATTTAAACAAGATCAGATTGGAAGCCAAATCAAGTATTTCTGATGGAACTGCCTTTCCATACAATAACAACAGTTATAAAGAAACAAATTATATCTGTTTATATCATACCTCTCATAAGGTCTTAAGGAACTGATCAAACCATCCCCAACCAGCCACTCCCACACCCATAACAATGCCCCTCTGTGCATAACTCCGCCCCTCCCCCACAAGACCCCACCTACAACATAGAGTAGGCCATTACCCACAAGCTCTTTAATGGACACTGAACTCAAATTTTTTCTTCCATGATTCAGATAGAGCATGCATTTTTAAGCAACTTTCTAATTTACTCCTATTATCAAATTTTCTTCATTCTCCTGGTATTGTTATTGGAAAAGCAAGAATGTAAGTTTAGATGCTGGCCCATTTTTGGTGAACTACCTGAGTTGTTCTTGCTGATTGGTGGATAAATTCACCCACCAATAAACAAGTTCTGTCCAGTGTTCTGAACCAAAAATTGGCTGGCTCCTTAGCTTAGATGCCTTCTTTTTCAAATAAAGATAGCAAGAGAACGAAGAAAAATTGATAATAGGAGTAAATTAGAAAGTTGCTTAAAATTGCACGCTCTTTCTGAATCAGGAAATAAAAAAAAATGGGTTCAGTGTCCCTTTAAACTCCTACATCCCCGAGATCATCCTGCAGGGAGTAATGTTTTATTATTAATCTATTATTTACTACTATACAATATGCACTATTTTCTTTTATTACATTTTTGTTATTTTGCTACAAATTGTACTATATTTAGAATGTACGTCACATATTTAGTCAATGGAAAATGTAGTAGCATTAGGTTTAGTAAATGGTGAATTTGACTTATAATTTCCTCATTATATTATCTGAGCTTTTGCGCCAGGCACCACATGATAATCTAAATTGCAGTGTGATGAGAATTTTGAAGCAAATGTTTCTATTACAGAAGGGGAACAATTTGGATTGATTTTGATTGTTCATCAGCATCTAGTACAGCCTTAAAAAGTAAAGCATTAAATAGCTGTTAGTGTATAATTATACTATAATTCATGCCAGGAAGGATTCTGTGTTCACATCTATTACAATGAATGTTCAAGGATAATGCTTATGCTTTACACACAGCATGCACTATGTCTAATTAGAGAATGATAATTGATGTGAAGGGCCTGTCTTTGTTCTCTATGAAAGGACACTGTTCTCCAGTGACTAATATGAGGTCCATCCCTCAAGCTTAACCTGGAGAAAACAGCCTTTGTTTCTGATCCTATGAACTGTATACTTGCACCACACTAAATTCAGAAATCCAAAGGGAGAAATCACTAACAAGATCATAGTTTAAAGGGCTATAGTAATAAAAACAATTACATGCTCTATTTCAGCATTGGTAGTTACACAGCTGGGTCATTCAGCTAGCAATGCTGAATGGGTCATTGGTCATTTCTGTTCATGACCCGCAGGGCTCTGCGCCCCTGAGCTGTACTTTAACTATGTGTTTAACAGCTTTTGCTGGGGTTAAGTTAAGAGTTTGGCATCCCTAATGTTTAAATAACATGCCTGAATGAATTAGAGCATGTAATTTTCATTTTTTTTTATTTTGACCATTTAATGTTTAATGTAAAGAGAACAGAAATATGGTACAGATAGAAATATAGCTGTAAAAACATAATCTATATAGATGTTTTGCCTGTTGCTTTTATAGCATCCTATTATATTATCTTTTTTTTAGGTGTGATAATACTCAGAGGTGCCAAAAATAGGCTAAAGAATATATTCCTTTTTCCTATTATAATAAAATACTAATGTGATATATTTCAAATGCAATGTATTACAAATGTATTACACATTATCTTGTTACAAATATTAAATACATAGATTCATATAAAAAAAAAAAAAATCAAAAATAGAAAAATCCCAATATCGAAACAAATATAAAATATAACAAATTAAAAAAAATTGCTGTATCCAAAACACTGAAAAAATTTAGCGATCTTCTCATACACCAATATTGTTTGATATCTCTAGATATACAATACATACATAATCACACATATATCTTGTCTCCTTTGCTGTGGTCAGTTAGGGACAGATTCAAATCAGCTTTATTTTACTTTAATATGTTATACATGTGTTTGTTATACTTTTATTTTAGTCCTAACACTTTACTTCAGGTGTCCAGGCGCATAAGCCACCACTTGTTATACAAGCAATGTTACCTAGCTATCAATTGAAAGTATAGGGGATGCTAAAAAATGCTGGCAACACTATCATTCTCTGGTAAAACTAATTTACTATTAATTTGTAATACCATATTGCGCACTATTCTTAGTGCAGGGCTATGATATGGATAGCACACAGTGCACTATTAATTGCACTTCACTTGTAAATTAGGCCATACTGTTTAGTTGTGCAAAATGAAACAACTTTGCAATAAACATTGGTTATTTATTTTGCCCCTTTTTTATGTAATTTATCTCTGAAAATTTGAGGATTTTCTAATTCTCAGAACTTGAAATGCACCCTGCTGGCTTTTCAAGGCTAGCCTGGCTACATATCTTTCCCTAATTGGCTTTAACAGATATCAGGCTGAGAAAAATGCATTTGATACTAACATTATGACTGTGGCTAGCGTTGTCATTTGCAGACTTAAAGGAACATTAAACCCAAACATTTTCTTTCATGATTCAGATAGAGAATACAATTTTAAACAACATTCAAATTGACTTCTATATTTTGGGGTTTAATGTCCCTTTAAGTCTGGATTTGCTCCTCCAAATAAGGGAAATGGTTGGCTTTAGAAAATAATTGCAGAAAAGAGGATGTTAAAGGGATACTAAACCCAATTGTTTTCTTTCATGATTCAGATAGAGCAGGCAATTTTAAGCGACTTTCTAATTTACTCCTATTATCAATTTTTCTTTGTTCTCTTGCTATCCTTATTTAAAAAGCAGGAATCTCAGGCTTAGGAGCCGGCCCATCTTTTGTTCAGAACCTTGGTTATGCTTATTTATTGGTTTGCTAAATGTAGCTACCAATAACCAAGTGCTATCCAGGGTGTTGAACCTAAAATGGGCCGGCTTCTAACTTTTAAATTCCTGCTTTTTAAATAAAGATAGCAAGAGAATGAAGAAAAATTGATAGTAGGAGTAAATTAGAAAATTGCTTATCTGAATCATAAAAGAAAAACATTGGGTTTAGTATCCCTTTAATTTCTTTTCAAAATATCTAGACTGCTGGGCCTCGATCCGATATGCAGCGTCGCCCGCAAAAGCCGGCAACGCCAAATTTTGCGCTGGTTTGGTATCACATATACGGCGTAACCTAGAAGTTACGCTCGTATATTTCTGCCTTCGGCCGTAGTTTTTTGGGCCATAGACAGGTATACCAAACCAGCGCAGTTTGGTATCCAATATACAGCGTAAGGACTTACGTGGCGAAAATGGAGATAATAACTATTTAATAGCTACCTAGTTAAAATAATTACCAATTTACCTGTAAAATAAATCCTAACCTAAGTTACAAATACACCTACACTATCAATAAATTAAATAAACTACAAATATCTAAACTAAAATACAATGAAATACACGGAACAGCCAATAGAATGCGAGCTCAATCTGATTGGCTGATTGGATCAGCCAATCGGATTGAACTTGAATCTGATTGGCTGATTGAATCAGCCAATCAGATTTTCTTACCTTAATTCCGATTGGCTGATAGAATCCTATCAGCCAATCGGAATTCAACGGACGCCATCTTGGATGACATCATTTAAAGGAAACTTCATTTGTCGCTCAGTCGTCGGGCCAGCTGGATGTTCCGCGTCGGAGGGCTGAAGAAAGAAGATTGAAGATGCTGCTTGGAGGAAAACTTCACCCCGATGGAGGACCTCTTCTTTGCCGCTTGGATGAAGACATCGCCGGATGGAAGACTTCTTCTTTGCCGCTTGGATGAAGACATCGCCCGGATGGAAGACTTGAGAGTAAAAAGAGCTGTTTACTTTGGGGCATGCCCAATTTTGTAATTTAGTGTTTGTTTTTTTTGTAATTTAGTTTAGTGTATTTAATTGTATTTTAGTTTAGATAATGGTAGTTTATTTAATTAATTTATTGTGTATTTATAGTGTAGGTGTATTTGTAACTTAGGTTAGGATTTATTTTACAGGTATATTGGTAATTATTTTAACTAGGTAGCTATTAAATAGTTATTAACTATTTAATAGCTATTGTACCTAGTTAAAATAAATACCAAGTTACCTGTAAAATAAATATAAACCCTAAAATAGCTACAATGTAATTATTAATTATATTGTAGCTATCTTAGGGTTTATTTTATAGGTAAGTATTTAGATTTAAATAGGAATATTTTAATTAATAATATTAATATTAATTAGATTTATTTTAATAAGAATTTAGTTAGGGGAGTTAGAGTTATTATACTTAATATATATATAATATAATAACTATATTAACTATATTAACCCTAATATAATTAGGGTTAATATAGTTAATATAGATGGCGGCAGTGTAGGGGGTCAGGTTAGGGGTTAATCTATTTAATATAGGTGGCGGCGGAGTAGGGGGATTAGATTAGGGGGTAATACATTTATTATAGGTGGCAGCGGTGTAGGGGGATTTAGATTATAGGCAAAAGAGCTGTTTACTTTGTGACAATGCCCCACCAAAAGCCCTTTTAAGGGCTGGTAAAAGAGCTGATTACTTTGGGGTAATGCCACGCAAAAAGCCCTTTTCAGGGCTATTTGTAGGGTTAGACTTAGGTTTAGTGGTAGGGATAGTTTAGTATTTTAGGGGTTAATTAATTTAATATAGGTGGCGGCGGTGTAGGGGGATTAAATTAGGGGTTAATAATTTAATATAGCTGGCGGCGGGGTAGGGGGATTAGGGGTTAATAATTTTAATATAGCTGGCGGGGGGTAGGAGCTCACATTAGGGGGTAGTTAATGTAGCTGGTGGCGGTATAGGGGCTCACATTAGGGGGTAGTTAATGTAGCTGGCGGCGGTATAGGGGCTCACATTAGGGGGTAGTTAATGTAGGTGGCGGCGGGGTAGGAACTCACATTAGGGGGTAGTTAATGTAGGTGGCGGCGGGGTCCGGGAGCGGCGGTTTAGGGGTTAATAACTTTATTAGGTGGCGGCGGGGTCCGGGAGCAGCGGTTTAGGGGGTAATACATTTTTTATTATTAGGAGAGTGAGGGGGGATAGCGGATAGAGGGGTATACGTGTCGGGCTATGTTTGGGAGGCGTGTTAGACAGTACGGGAGATTTAATAACTTAGTCAGATTTTGTAGGCGCCGGCAGTTTCTAAAGTGCCGTAAGTCACTGGCGACTCCAGAAATTTGTACTTACGCAGATTTCTGGACATCGCTGGTTTATCAGACTTACGGCACTTTAGCATCTGACTCTTATATGGGATAGCTCGAGTTGCGAGCTGAAACTACGGGCGGCGGGGGTTCCCTCGCTTGCGCCGCAAACTACGATCTATATCGGATCACGCCCCAGATTTATTATTCTGTAGCAGCAGAATGCATACTATCCCTTTAGGCATAAACTATTTTCCTGATTGCATGTTTCTCTCTCACACACACACACACATATATATATATATATATATATATATATATATATATATATATATATACTATATTCATGACTTGTATGGTTTCACGTTCTTGGTAATCATTTCAATTCTCTTGTATAGCATTATGAAATATGATGGCACATAATAATTACTAATAAATAGATGTTTTTATTTAATTATTATTTAATTATTACCTATCCATCTTTGTTTTTCTGAGTTTCAGAAAACATCAACAAACCTTTGTTTTGACCCTAACTACAATTTTAACCTCCTTAATGACAGCCAACAATCCCCTTGATGTCGGCTCTCATTTTTACTCTAAGGGGTTAAATAGATAGGGTGACCATATTGCCGCCTTAAAATGGGACAGATATGAAAAATACATATGTCAGGGCTGTTTAAGGTAATGTTTTGTATAAGAATTCTGACATATGTATTTTTCATATGTGTCCATATGTGTCCCTTTTTACGCTGCAATATGGTCACCCTATAAATAGAGCATGTCTCGACGACAGCAGTAAGAGATTTCTTTTTATGAATCATCCTGTGATATTATGCGGCTAAAAAACCCTTAAGGATATGCAATGTACAGGGTACATCTGTGTCCTTAAGGGGTTACAGAGTTTAAAGGGACATTCAATTGCTTTTATGTAGAAATTGTGTTTTCCTTAGGCTACAAAAAGCAAATTTGTAACAAAATGTTCCTTCAAAATGCTCCTGAAGGAGAGGAAGTCTGCAGTATAATGCTAAATGACACAATTGAAAATGTGCAGAAAGTCTATTAGTGAGGTCACTGACCTCATGTGTGGTGAGTCTGATCTATTATTGAATGACTAGAAAGACAAACTCTGGTGCAGCTGGGACAATTTCCTAGCACAGGATTTGACAAGACAGCTGAATATTTGGTGGACATCATTTCCTATACCTTTAAGGACTTGGTTCCTTTAATGTGTTGTTCCAAAGGTGGGTTACAGAGTAATTGGACATGTTGTCAGTGCCTCTTATGGGTGCAGAATAGGAATGATAATTTAGCAAGAAAAAAACACTCTCTGGTTTTGAAAAACAAATAGTATATTTTACTAGCGTGACGTTTCGAGGTATTCACCCCTTCCTAAGTGAAATATACTATTTGTTTTTAAAAACCAGAAAGTGCTTTTTTTCTTGCTAAATTATATATACTGTATATATAGTATTAACCCCTTGTGCTTTTAGTTATTTTAAATTATGTCTACATCACCAGTTATAAAAAAGCACCTAAGATAAAACTGAAGTCACAACTAGAAATCATTCTGTACATTTTACAAATTATAGTTTTAGATGATAAAACTAGAGTTATATTTCTAGAAGGAAGCACAAAAAATAGTAAATAGCTAATGTAATAACTCAACCTGGCTGCTAACGAACAGAGTAAAAAGTAAATGGGCGACTGATAGTTTTATGGATTTTAGTGATGTTTATTACAGCAAATTCTAATAAAATTCTAATTTTCAATTCCTTAGCCTAAAGACATCATAAAATCACTGTGTTCATTTTGTTCCTCTACGGGGTATTAGAAAGCACTGAAATTAAAAGGTAACAATGCAGCAAACTTTAAGCTAAAAATTCAAAACAGGATAATGGATCTGCAACTAAAGGAATATAAAGGAGCAACAATAAAATGTTCTAAACTTTTAATGTCCTCAGACCTCCCTAACAGGACACATTTTGAGGATATCTGAACAAGAGCACAGGTGAAATAATCAGCTGATTACTAAACATGGTTATTTTACCTGCTCTCATCCAAGGTAATCCTGAAAACCTGGCCTGTTGGGGAGACCTGAGGACAGGTTAAAAAAACAGTGTATTAAACACTATGGATCCAGAGCTAAACATGGCCACTGAATACATCAAGGACAACGTGGGCATAGAAGCCAGTTTGTTCATCTTAGGAATGGCAGTGCATTGCTGCTCTGAAACCACCTTTCTGTGGACTCAACATATAGTTAATACATAGTTATAGGTTTGCAATAGTGCAAAGAGAAAATGTTCGAGTACAAACAATGCACTGTAAACAAGAGTGATTTGAACCAAGAACCTGATCAACAGAAACCAGAAATGTAATTACATTACTCATGCATGTCTTACGACATTTCATTATGAACTCTGATACATGAGGAAAATCAGCATCTTTGTATCTTCAGCAGGACTTAAACTTGATCAGTCACTCTATCTCCTATGCTATAAATACTTTTTCTTAGAGATATGTTTCTGCTTAAACCATGCACATAAATCAATTAGCCTTTTAATGCCTTTCTGACGTTTTATTCCGCCCTAACCGCGCTGGGCTTTATCGCTGTTAAGACGGAATAGAACGTCCTAGCCATTTGGTTGTCCTGAAGCCAATGGCCCTTTCGGGATGTGATCACGGTCTGGAGGGCGTGCCTAGCGTCATAGGGACGCCCCCCCCCCCCCGACCCCATCATTGAAATCTTGCAATCGCATGCACGATCGCAGGATTTCAATTTGTTTACATCGGAACGATGTTCCGATGTAAACAAATTAACCCTGTCATGAAAGGGTTAATAATCCAATTTATTGTTGTTAAATGGGCAGCAATCAAGCTGAGATTTTAATATAAAACAACGTTGCAATAAACTTTCATTATTTATTTTTCCCCCTGTTCATGTCATATATCTCTGAAAATTGTGTTGTTGTTTTTTTAATTCTCAGACCTGAAAAAGCATACTGCAGATTTCTCAAGGCTATTTCTGGTACATATCTGTCTCTAATTAGCTCTTATAGGCTGCAAAACAATTGTCTTTATACTAACAATATGACCACGGCTAACCTTGTCAGCTGCAGACTCAAGTCCAAATTGGCTCCTAAAGAAAAGGCAAAGGCGGGGCGGAGTCCAGCTATTGAAAAACAGTTGCTGCTAATAAAATGTGTTGTTGTTTTTTTCCCCCCAAAATGTTTAGACTTGACTGGTGTTATTCTATAGCAAGACCAGAAAAATGTCTTGTAATTACAAGATGTTTACTGTCCTTTTAAGTCTCAGTTTTCTACTTCTATATTTTTCACAGAATTCTACTTTTTTTTTCTATTTAAAATACAGTAGTTTAGTAACTAAAGTTAATCATTAATTTTTATAAACATACATGCAAGCTAAGTCTGATTTTAGTTTTGCTCAATAGTTTTAGTTGAAATGGTTGGTTGCATTGCTGTGGAAACTACCCATACCAGCAGTCCAGTAAAAAAACACTAAATAGAGTAGAACTGCAGAATTAACACGTGCATAATAAAAAGACAGTGCAATAACACTTCATAAAAGCGGTAGATTTTTTTTTCTGGCAAATTTATTTTTACTCCCATTAGCCAGCCCCCTGTATCATGTGACAGACATCAGCCAATCACACACCAGTATATGTATATACCCTGTGAGCTTGTGCATAAGGTCAGTAGGAGCTGATGTCTCAAAAAATGTGTATATAAAAACATTGTGCAAAATTTGAAAATGTAAGTACATTGGAAACATTCTTGAAATTGTGTACTCTTTCTGAATCATAAAAGTTTAATTTTGACTTGAGTGTCCCTTTAAACGATAAAGAAAAAAAAATGGTTTCTCCAAAAAACAAACAAACTTTAAATTAAATACTAAAAACCATGAAACATAAGCTTTTTTCATTCTTTTTTTCTGAAAAGGGCTCTAAAACAGGGGTTGACACATTAATTCTATTTGATGAACCAGCTACTATGCTGAGGAGCCAAACCAGGGTGTTAAATATATATATATATATATAGTTAAAATAATTTAAAAAAAATTGTATCCAGAACTAACTTTCTAGGAACCATGTCTCTTTGTCTCCAGGGATCTGTCAAGCTTGTCTTTAGTGGCAACCTAGTTTTGAAACCTTACCAAATGCAAAGTAAATCTGTTCAAATGTTTTTGGCTGTAGTAGTGAATAAACGTTTGTTACATACTCCCTTTATGAACATTACTTTTATAACTTAAAATATCTCTCCTAAATGAATATTTGCTAGTTTCTGCAGGAATAACAAATTACAACCAAATGTGATAGAACAAACCAGAGTTTTCATGTAAGCAAGATATTTGTGTGACATTAGGTAACCTGGTCACCTAGCTAAATATTTACGTTCTATCTTACTAGAGCTTTTAATACAACCTTCCCCTTCCAGTAGTGATAGAAAGGTACAGTACCATTTACCGTTGCTTGTACGAATATAAAAAAAACAGAGAAATGCAAACCAATATTGGTATAACAACTTGTGACAATTTTCCTTCCAGTTGTCATACAGTGATAGTGACATATATTAATGTCCAAACACAAAAGCCTTCACATGTTAACATCTGAACCTTATAAACCTTCAGTTGTATCTTTGTAAAATAATGTGTGATTTATAAAAAAAAAGTTGTTTTTTTTGTTTGTTTTTACAAACTATGACATTCATAATTACATGATGCCACTTCTGACATGTTCTTTACACATACTATAATTCGTTCTATATAATTGTTAAAAGCTAATTTTTCTCATGTTTTCCTACATTAACTGTATATTTATCCCAATCAGATTGTATTGCATATCTACAGAGAATTCAGGTTTAGACTTCCATCATATTATAAACCTTTAGCAGAATTTATTTGATCTATCCACATTCCACCCCTACTTTTAATGTCCTGAAAAGGAATTACTGTTTTTTTACATTTACAAAATAGTCTGGTAGTTGTTATGTTATCTCTGGTTTTATTATTTTTCAGCTCTTACAAGCACTATTTGGTGCTAAGCCCTTTTACTATTCATACCTATTGCATCTGTAATTCCCACATTGGTAACAGGTCCAAGCTTTTATTGACTATTTCAAGCACCATATCACAAATGGTTTATAAGTCCATTAGCTTATTTACTTTGAGTAAATAAACCAACACCAGAAGCATACCGAAAAAAATACACTACAATTAAGATATTCATGCATAATTGAGAGCTTGACAAAAATATGAATCCATGACCATTATATATTATAAAGGGTAGTTATAGTTGACTAATATGCCTGGTTTGTTTGTAACAAAACTAAAATAATTTCTTAGTTATCAAATATTTTATAACTGAATACAATAATTTAGTTTAATATAAGAACTGCACCAATACAGAAATTCAGCAAGCAATTGTACTGCCAGTCTCTAGCATGTACTAAAATCATCATGTGAATTACACCATAATAATAATGCAACATTTACTCAGAAAAAAAAAATATTAACATTGTATGTCTCTTTTCACAGATGTATTTTTTTAGAAATATTAATATGATTATTGTATTGTAAATACCCTTTGTATCACATTTTAAACCTATGCTTGCAAAATGAGTGGTATCATCTAACACCAAATAATAAGATTTTGCATAGCTTATAAATGCTCGTAAAGCCTAGTATGTGTGTATATAGATGGGGATATTCATATGCACTGGGCAATGTATAAGAAAATATTTGACTACGCATCCTGCTGTCTTATGTTACAATGGGTGAGAAAGGCTTCAGCACCACAGACAGCGCTAGATTATCAGTACCAAGGGCATTGCTTGGTTGAGCTGCCTACTCTCATGCTATGATAAGTTAGCAATATTTTAGCACCACAGACAGCTCCTGAAAATAAAAAAAGATCATGGCTTTGCATGATAGTCTATAACATTTATCAGAGATATGGTTTACATGTATGAGCATAGCTAGTAATATTGTAAGCTAACACAAGGATCCTAGTGTGCCAGGAAACATATATACATGAACATCTTTCATTCAACCTTGTCACTGTGCCCCTGGCTAAATATATGAGTCCCGTCCATAACCAGTGCTAGCCAGTATGTGGTAGGAGTAACTGCTGTTCCACAGTTATCAAACCTATTCCAACCATATTGTTTACCTCATATAGCAAATTGCATCCAAAGTGGTGACGGCTTCAATAGCAACTAATAGACTTGCTTTGGAAGGTGGAATCCATCCCCGTTGAGTATATGGAGCTGCACACGTTTACAGGAAAGCCCTGCAAGGATTCCTCCGTATATCTACTGGGAGCTGTTCTGGCTAGAGAAAGAAAGGTTAACTGTAGGCAGATAGCGCATTCTCCCCACCCCCTCGCTTGCTCCTTTCTGATTGCATTTGTCAAACACAGAAATAGGGACGAAGGTTGCACAAGTGGAGGGGGAGAGAGCGATAAACCTGCATGGATGGAAGTATGGTGATCTGAGCATGCGCAGAGGGCTCGCCTGTCATTTGCTGTTATTTTTTCTTTTATCATACAGAAGGACCGCATACATGAGTTAGTTTTCAGTTGCTTTAATAGGTCAGGCTCAGTTCTAAACCTAGCTGATTATTATGAGCTATCTACAAATCTGTCTTGCCTTTGGCTGTGTGTGACTTCTATAATGCCATCGCCCGTGTTTTCTGTTTTATTTTTCATTTGTATCTGTGCATAGTAGCAGTTTTGTATATAAATAACATAGATTCATTTGTCTAATTTGTCCAGTTCATATTTTTTCCTTTGGAGCCTAAACACAAACTCACAATAATATTGTCATTGTGTAGTAAATATGCTACATGAATAATATAACAGAATAATATGATAGGTCTGTATTTTTAAAGAAGAATTTCCAGTCAAGAAGTATGATATATGCCAGAGTGTTCCCATTTACTATATGTATGTCTCTTTTGGGTGGTGGCTGTTTCTCATTTAAGAAAACCAAAATTATTCTTTCACGATTCAGATAAAGCATGCAATTTGAAACTACTTTCCAATATATTATCTAATGTGCTTTGTTCACTTGGTATCCTTTATTGAAAATCATACCTAGGTAGGCTCAGGAGCAACAAAGCACTACTGTGAGCTAGCTGCTGATTGGTTGCTCCACATATATGCCTCTTGTCATTGCCTGACCCAGTGTTTTCAGCCATCTCCAAGTAGCGCAGTACTGCTCATTCAACAAAAAAGACCCACAGAATGAAGCAAATTTGAGAATGGAAGTAAATTGGAAAGTTCTTTAAAATAGCATGCTCTGAATCATAAAAGAAAAAAATGGATTTTATGTCCCTTTAAAGGGACACTGAACCCAATTTTTTTCTTTTGTGATTCAGATAGAGCATGACATTTTAAGCAACTTTCTAATTTACTCCTATTATCAAATTTTCTTCATTCTCTTGGTATTTTTATTTGAAATGCAAGAATGTAAGTTTAGATGCCGGCCCATTTTTGGTGAACAACCTGGGTTGTCCTTGCTGATTGGTGGATAAATTCATCCACCAATAAGAAAGTGCTGTCCAGAGTCTGAACCAAAAAAGCTTGGATGCCTTCTGTTTTAAATAGATAGCAAGAGAATGAAGAAAAATTGATATTAGGAGTAAATTAGAAAGTTGCTTAAAATTGCATGCTCTATCTGAATCACAAAAGAAAAAAAATGGGTTCAGTGTCCCTTTAAGTACACTAAAAATAACATACTTTGGCAGTGGATTCTGTGTATTAAAAACCCATCATTAAAAAGCACATAATGGCCTACATTACAAGTGTAGTACAAAAATATAAGCGCTCTGGTGCGCTAACCACACACATTAAATCAATAATGCATTTTTATCTGTAAGCTTATATTACCAGTTCAAAGTAATATGTTAGCGCTCAAACGAAAACTCAGGGCACTCTAACATCTTGATGTTGGGTAATGTGGGTGTGCTAAATCTCATGTCAGCTATCACTTGAGCACTAAGCTGAAGGTGTGCTAAATCTCATGTCAGCTATCACATGAGCACTAAGCTGAAGGTGTTCTTAATCTCATGTCAGCTATCACTTGAGCACTAAGCTGAAGGTGTGCTAAATCTCATGTCAGCTATCACTTGAGCACTAAGCTGAAGGTGTGCTAAATCTCATGTCAGCTATCACTTGAGCACTAAGCTGAAGGTGTGCTAAATCTCATGTCAGCTATCACATGAGCACTAAGATGAAGGTTTGCTAAATCTCATGTCAGCTATCACTTGAGCACTAAGCTGAAGGTGTGCTAAATCTCATGTCAGCTATCACTTGAGCACTAAGCTGAAGGTGTGCTAAATCTCATGTCCACTATCACTTTAGCACTAAGCTGAAGGTGTGCTAAATCTTATGTCCACTATCACTTGAGCACTAAGCTGAAGGTGTGCTAAATCTCATGTCAGCTATCACTTGAGCACTAAACTGAAGGTGTGCTAAATCTCATGTCAGCTATCACTTGAGCACTAAGCTGAAGGTGTGCTAAATCTCATGTCAGCTATCACTTGAGCACTAAGCTGAAGGTGTGCTAAATCTCATGTCAGCTATCACTTGAGCACTAAGCTGAAGGTGTGCTAAATCTCATGTCAGCTATCACTTGAGCACTAAGCTGAAGGTGTGCTAAATCTCATGTCAGCTATCACTTGAGCACTAAGCTGAAGGTGTGCTAAATCTCATGTCAGCTATCACTTGAGCACTAAGCTGAAGGTGTGCTAAATCTCATGTCAGCTATCACTTGAGCACTAAGCTGAAGGTGTGCTAAATCTCATGTCAGCTATCACTTGAGCACTAAGCTGAAGGTGTGCTAAATCTCATGTCAGCTATCACTTGAGCACTAAGATGAAGGTGTGCTAAATCTCATGTCAGCTATCACTTGAGCACTAAGCTGAAGGTGTGCTAAATCTCATGTCAGCTATCACTTGAGCACTAAGATGAAGGTGTGCTAAATCTCATGTCAGCTATCACTTGAGCACTAAGCTGAAGGTGTGCTAAATCTCATGTCAGCTATCACTTGAGCACTAAGCTGAAGGTGTGCTAAATCTCATGTCAGCTATCACTTGAGCACTAAGCTGAAGGTGTGCTAAATCTCATGTCGGCTATCACTTGAGCACTAAGCTGAAGGTGTGCTAAATCTCATGTCAGCTATCACTTGAGCACTAAGCTGAAGGTGTGCTAAATCTCATGTCAGCTATCACTTGAGCACTAAGCTTAAGGTGTGCTAAATCTCATGTCAGCTATCACTTGAGCACTAAGCTGAAGGTGTGCTAAATCTCATGTCAGCTATCACTTGAGCACTAAACCGAAGGTGTGCTAAATCTCATGTCAGCTATCACTTGAGCACTAAGCTGAAGGTGTGCTAAATCTCATGTCAGCTATCACTTGAGCACTAAGCTTAAGGTGTGCTAAATCTCATGTCAGCTATCACTTGAGCACTAAGCTGAAGGTGTGCTAAATCTCATGTCAGCTATCACTTGAGCACTAAGCTGAAGGTGTGCTAAATCTCATGTCAGCTATCACTTGAGCACTAAGCTGAAGGTGTGCTAAATCTCATGTCAGCTATCACTTGAGCACTAAGCTGAATGTGTGCTAAATCTCATGTCAGCTATCACTTGAGCACTAAGCTGAAGGTGTGCTAAATCTCATGTCAGCTATCACTTGAGCACTAAGCTGAAGGTGTGCTAAATCTCATGTCGGCTATCACTTGAGCACTAAGCTGAAGGTGTGCTAAATCTCATGTCAGCTATCACTTGAGCACTAAGCTGAAGGTCTGCTAAATCTCATGTCGGCTATCACTTGAGCACTAAGCTGAAGGTGTGCTAAATCTCATGTCAGCTATCACTTGAGCACTAAGCTGAAGGTGTGCTAAATCTCATGTCAGCTATCACTTGAGCACTAAGCTGAAGGTGTGCTAAATCTCATGTCAGCTATCACTTGAGCACTAAGCTGAAGGTGTGCTAAATCTCATGTCAGCTATCACTTGAGCACTAAGATGAAGGTGTGCTAAATCTCATGTCAGCTATCACATGAGCACTAAGCTGAAGGTGTGCTAAATCTCATGTCAGCTATCACTTGAGCACTAAGCTGAAGGTGTGCTAAATCTCATGTCAGCTATCACTTGAGCACTAAGCTGAAGGTGTGCTAAATCTCATGTCAGCTATCACTTGAGCACTAAGCTGAAGGTGTGCTAAATCTCATGTCAGCTATCACTTGAGCACTAAGCTGAATGTGTGCTAAATCTCATGTCAGCTATCACTTGAGCACTAAGTTGAAGGTGTGCTAAATCTCATGTCAGCTATCACTTGAGCACTAAGCTGAAGGTGTGCTAAATCTCATGTCAGCTATCACTTGAGCACTAAGCTGAAGGTGTGCTAAATCTCATGTCAGCTATCACTTGAGCACTAAGCTGAAGGTGTGCTAAATCTCATGTCAGCTATCACTTGAGCACTAAGCTGAAGGTGTGCTAAATCTCATGTCAGCTATCACTTGAGCACTAAGCTGAATGTGTGCTAAATCTCATGTCAGCTATCACTTGAGCACTAAGTTGAAGGTGTGCTAAATCTCATGTCAGCTATCACTTGAGCACTAAGCTGAAGGTGTGCTAAATCTCATGTCAGCTATCACTTGAGCACTAGCTGAAGGTGTGCTAAATCTCATGTCAGCTATCACTTGAGCACTAAGCTGAAGGTGTGCTAAATCTCATGTCAGCTATCACTTGAGCACTAAGCTGAAGGTGTGCTAAATCTCATGTCAGCTATCACTTGAGCACTAAGCTGAAGGTGTGCTAAATCTCATGTCAGCTATCACTTGAGCACTAAGCTGAAGGTGTGCTAAATCTCATGTCAGCTATCACTTGAGCACTAAGCTGAAGGTGTGCTAAATCTCATGTCAGCTATCACTTGAGCACTAAGCTGAAGGTGTGCTAAATCTCATGTCAGCTATCACTTGAGCACTAAGATGAAGGTGTGCTAAATCTCATGTCAGCTATCACTTGAGCACTAAGCTGAAGGTGTGCTAAATCTCATGTCAGCTATCACTTGAGCACTAAGATGAAGGTGTGCTAAATCTCATGTCAGCTATCACTTGAGCACTAAGCTGAAGGTGTGCTAAATCTCATGTCAGCTATCACTTGAGCACTAAGCTGAAGGTGTGCTAAATCTCATGTCAGCTATCACTTGAGCACTAAGCTGAAGGTGTGCTAAATCTCATGTCGGCTATCACTTGAGCACTAAGCTGAAGGTGTGCTAAATCTCATGTCAGCTATCACTTGAGCACTAAGCTGAAGGTGTGCTAAATCTCATGTCAGCTATCACTTGAGCACTAAGCTTAAGGTGTGCTAAATCTCATGTCAGCTATCACTTGAGCACTAAGCTGAAGGTGTGCTAAATCTCATGTCAGCTATCACTTGAGCACTAAACCGAAGGTGTGCTAAATCTCATGTCAGCTATCACTTGAGCACTAAGCTGAAGGTGTGCTAAATCTCATGTCAGCTATCACTTGAGCACTAAGCTTAAGGTGTGCTAAATCTCATGTCAGCTATCACTTGAGCACTAAGCTGAAGGTGTGCTAAATCTCATGTCAGCTATCACTTGAGCACTAAGCTGAAGGTGTGCTAAATCTCATGTCAGCTATCACTTGAGCACTAAGCTGAAGGTGTGCTAAATCTCATGTCAGCTATCACTTGAGCACTAAGCTGAATGTGTGCTAAATCTCATGTCAGCTATCACTTGAGCACTAAGCTGAAGGTGTGCTAAATCTCATGTCAGCTATCACTTGAGCACTAAGCTGAAGGTGTGCTAAATCTCATGTCGGCTATCACTTGAGCACTAAGCTGAAGGTGTGCTAAATCTCATGTCAGCTATCACTTGAGCACTAAGCTGAAGGTCTGCTAAATCTCATGTCGGCTATCACTTGAGCACTAAGCTGAAGGTGTGCTAAATCTCATGTCAGCTATCACTTGAGCACTAAGCTGAAGGTGTGCTAAATCTCATGTCAGCTATCACTTGAGCACTAAGCTGAAGGTGTGCTAAATCTCATGTCAGCTATCACTTGAGCACTAAGCTGAAGGTGTGCTAAATCTCATGTCAGCTATCACTTGAGCACTAAGATGAAGGTGTGCTAAATCTCATGTCAGCTATCACATGAGCACTAAGCTGAAGGTGTGCTAAATCTCATGTCAGCTATCACTTGAGCACTAAGCTGAATGTGTGCTAAATCTCATGTCAGCTATCACTTGAGCACTAAGCTGAAGGTGTGCTAAATCTCATGTCAGCTATCACTTGAGCACTAGCTGAAGGTGTGCTAAATCTCATGTCAGCTATCACTTGAGCACTAAGCTGAATGTGTGCTAAATCTCATGTCAGCTATCACTTGAGCACTAAGTTGAAGGTGTGCTAAATCTCATGTCAGCTATCACTTGAGCACTAAGCTGAAGGTGTGCTAAATCTCATGTCAGCTATCACTTGAGCACTAAGCTGAAGGTGTGCTAAATCTCATGTCAGCTATCACTTGAGCACTAAGCTGAAGGTGTGCTAAATCTCATGTCAGCTATCACTTGAGCACTAAGCTGAAGGTGTGCTAAATCTCATGTCAGCTATCACTTGAGCACTAAGCTGAATGTGTGCTAAATCTCATGTCAGCTATCACTTGAGCACTAAGTTGAAGGTGTGCTAAATCTCATGTCAGCTATCACTTGAGCACTAAGCTGAAGGTGTGCTAAATCTCATGTCAGCTATCACTTGAGCACTAGCTGAAGGTGTGCTAAATCTCATGTCAGCTATCACTTGAGCACTAAGCTGAAGGTGTGCTAAATCTCATGTCAGCTATCACTTGAGCACTAAGCTGAAGGTGTGCTAAATCTCATGTCAGCTATCACTTGAGCACTAAGCTGAAGGTGTGCTAAATCTCATGTCAGCTATCACTTGAGCACTAGCTGAAGGTGTGCTAAATCTCATGTCAGCTATCACTTGAGCACTAAGCTGAAGGTGTGCTAAATCTCATGTCAACTATCACTTGAGCACTAAGCTGAAGGTGTGCTAAATCTCATGTCAGCTATCACTTGAGCACTAAGCTGAAGGTGTGCTAAATCTCATGTCAGCTATCACTTGAGCACTAAGCTGAAGGTGTGCTAAATCTCATGTCAGCTATCACTTGAGCACTAAGCTGAAGGTGTGCTAAATCTCATGTCAGCTATCACTTGAGCACTAAGATGAAGGTGTGCTAAATCTCATGTCAGCTATCACTTGAGCACTAAGCTGAAGGTGTGCTAAATCTCATGTCAGCTATCACTTCAGCACTAAGCTGAAGGTGTGCTAAATCTCATGTCAGCTATCACTTGAGCACTAAGCTGAAGGTGTGCTAAATCTCATGTCAGCTATCACTTGAGCACTAAGCTGAAGGTGTGCTAAATCTCATGTTAGCTATCACTTGAGCACTAAGCTGAATGTGTGCTAAATCTCATGTCAGATATCACTTGAGCACTAAGCTGAATGTGTGCTAAATCTCATGTCGGCTATCACTTGAGCACTAAGCTGAAGGTCTGCTAAATCTCATGTCGGCTATCACTTGAGCACTAAGCTGAAGGTGTGCTAAATCTCATGTCAGCTACACTTAAGCACTAAGCTGAAGGTGTGCTAAATCTCATGTCAGCTATCACTTGAGCACTAAGCTGAAGGTGTGCTAAATCTCATGTCAGCTATCACTTGAGCACTAAGCTGAAGGTGTGCTAAATCTCATGTCAGCTATCACTTGAGCACTAAGCTGAAGGTGTGCTAAATCTCATGTCAGCTATCACTTGAGCACTAAGCTGAAGGTGTGCTAAATCTCATGTCAGCTATCACTTGAGCACTAAGCTGAAGGTGTGCTAAATCTCATGTCAGCTATCACTTGAGCACTAAGCTGATGGTGTGCTAAATCTCATGTCAGCTATCACTTGAGCACTAAGATGAAGGTTTGCTAAATCTCATGTCAGCTATCACTTGAGCACTAAGCTGAAGGTGTGCTAAATCTCATGTCAGCTATCACTTGAGCACTAAGCTTAAGGTGTGCTAAATCTCATGTCAGCTATCACTTGAGTACTAAGCTGAAGGTGTGCTAAATCTCATGTCCACTATCACTTGAGCACTAAGCTGAAGGTGTGCTAAATCTCATGTCAGCTATCACTTGAGCACTAAGCTGAAGGTGTGCTAAATCTCATGTCAGCTATCACTTGAGCACTAAGCTGAAGGTGTGCTAAATCTCATGTCAGCTATCACTTGAGCACTAAGCTGAAGGTGTGCTAAATCTCATGTCAGCTATCACTTGAGCACTAAACTGAAGGTGTGCTAAATCTCATGTCAGCTATCACTTGAGCACTAAGCTGAAGGTGTGCTAAATCTCATGTCAGCTATCACTTGAGCACTAAACTGAAGGTGTGCTAAATCTCATGTCAGCTATCACTTGAGCACTAAGCTGAAGGTGTGCTAAATCTCATGTCAGCTATCACTTGAGCACTAAGCTGAAGGTGTGCTAAATCTCATGTCAGCTATGACTTGAGCACTAAGCTGAAGGTGTGCTAAATCTCATGTCGGCTATCACTTGAGCACTAAGCTGAAGGTGTGCTAAATCTCATGTCAGCTATCACTTGAGCACTAAGCTGAAGGTGTGCTAAATCTCATGTCAGCTATCACTTGAGCACTAAACTGAAGGTGTGCTAAATCTCATGTCAGCTATCACTTGAGCACTAAGCTGAAGGTGTGCTAAATCTCATGTCAGCTATCACTTGAGCACTAAGCTGAAGGTGTGCTAAATCTCATGTCAGCTATCACTTGAGCACTAAGCTGAAGGTGTGCTAAGGCTTAAAGGCTTTTAAATAAATAGTATAAAAGTTGGATTTTATAATTTAAAATGTTAACAATGTTATGAGAGTCTTGTTCTACAAGAAGGGAATAAACAATTATTTAAATGTTTAGCCCATACTTGGGATAATCCTATTCTTGTCCCATGTCAAATAAAATTAAGATTACTCCATAAAAGTTTCCAAACTTTGATTTTGTTTTGCAATATATTTTTAAAACACTTCACACATACATAATACATACCAATTCATATGTGCATACACATAAATAAGTGAACAACAGATGGATAGCCAGTACTTCTTCAGTTAAAACTAGGACATTTATTGTCACATTACAGATAAAAAGCACACATACAGTAATGGTTACATCTTACATGTTTTGGCTATATGCCTTAACCATAACCATATTAAAAACAGCATATGTTATTGGACAATTATAAATCATGTGACTGATCCATCCTCATTCTTAAAGTGAATGTAAATTTTGATGCTGAAGTGCCCGGTTTTTAAAAATTCGATTAAAAACAGGGGCACTTTAATTCATCAAAATTTACATTTCACTCTTGTTGTGACAAAAAACTTAACTTTAACTCTTGACTGCAGTTCCAGCTCCCTCCATCTGTTGCAAAGCCTCTTCCTGGGTCTAAAATGAGGAATCCGGCTTCCTCCAATCACAGCGTTGAATCAGACACTGATTCCCCGGTGGGAAGCCATGATTGGAGGATGACCTAGGCATAATTTCTGACGTCAGAAATGGCTTGCGACGACCGGATTGTGAAGATTAAAAGGTAAGTATTTTTTCACAACAGGAGTGAAATGTAAATTTTGATGAATTAAAGTGCCCCTGTTTTTAATTGAATTTTTAAAAACCGGGCACTTTAGCATCAAAATTTCCATTCAC